>NC_137032.1:27497267-27747267 GCF_032717465.1 Coenobita brevimanus | reverse complement strand
GCTGCAGGACCTTTGGTACCCTCTCCCACGAGGAACTCCACCACCTCACCAGCAGCAACAGAAGGCACGGGGTGGGAAGGGTTGGGGGCCACGATGGAAGAACGGTGAAGGAAAACATCACTTCCTGTGTCCCGGCGAGTCAGGAAACCGTACCCCTTGCGGACATGGTACCACTTCACCTGGCCCACGACCTTAGCTGCCATACTGGTGAGACTGCGCTGGTTTCCGTCCTCTGCTCGATCATGCGATTCGTCGACTGTCCTCCACCCGTGACTCTCGCTACTCAACTCCTCGCAGTTCAGATAATAGTTTGTATCTGTAATAATTTATCTGGCATTCACTGAGTATTATCTGGTATCTCATTTTATCAGGGCTGACTTAGATAAATTTCCTCTTGCTAATTTCGTGTTAATAGAGGCTATTGCAGTTAACCATATATTTAGCCTGTTTATTTGCCATTACATTATCCTTATGAGTTCTGAATGTTTTGTTGTTAGTTTGAGCATTAAACTTTAACTTCTAATTTTACCTAACTCTTTTGTTTTGAACCTGGAACGTTACGGGACAGTAGTGATTTTTAGTATTCTCACTTAAAGTGTACATTATCTATCTCTGTTCCGTAACATAAATTTGGCGACCTCATATCAGGATATTCAGGATATTATCATAAGGATATTGCTTGATATTTTGTGACTGTTACTTATTAATTATGTCTTCTATTACTACACGTCTTGATGAAGCCAAAGATTTTTTGTCAAATGTGCAAACAGTGTGTGATGTAGAAAACAGAACAAAGAATGAACTTAAGCTTGTTGCTCAACAATTGGGAATTGCTGTTCGCTCTCATCATTCTAAAGATCAAATTGTTGACATGATTAATGAAAGCTTGTTTAATGTAACTCCTCCAAATGAGCAAACGCAGATTGAATTAGCTAAGTTACAGCTAGCCCTGCAGGAGGCTCAGGCTAAGGAGGCGGAGTCTCGTGTAAAGGAGGCTGAATTTCAAGCACGTGCTAAGGAGGCTGAGTCTCAGGCTAAGGAGGCGGAATCTCAGGCTCGGATTCAGGAGGCACAGATACAGGCACAAGTTGAACTTGCTAGGATTCAGGCAGACCATGAGTATCGCATGAAACAAGGTGGAACTGGATCATCTAGCTCTGATGATTTTGATGTGGCTAAAAATGTTAAACTTGTCCCTCCTTTTAATGAATCTGATTTAACAAAGTATTTTCAGTTGTTTGAGAGGGTAGCTACAGGTTTTAGTTGGCCCAAGGAGTATTGGCCAGTACTCCTTCAAACTGTTCTCACCGGTAAAGCTCAAGTAACTTATGCATCTTTGCCTCAGGATCAATCTGA
The DNA here is from genome assembly GCF_032717465.1 of Coenobita brevimanus. Classification (NCBI taxonomy): domain Eukaryota; kingdom Metazoa; phylum Arthropoda; class Malacostraca; order Decapoda; family Coenobitidae; genus Coenobita; species Coenobita brevimanus. The sequence continues at coordinate 27,745,911 of NC_137032.1, read as the reverse complement.
TAATTATGATGTAGTTAAGAGCTTGATTCTTAAGGCCTATGAGCTTGTTCCTGAAGCCTATAGAGTAAAATTTAGGACAACTTACAAGCAAGATAAGCAATCCCATGTTGAGTATGCAAGAATCAAAGAAGATCTGTTAGAGCAGTGGTTAAATTCTAAGAATGTGGATTCTGATTTTGGTAAATTTAAGCAGATGATTTTGCTGGAGGACTTCAAGAGGTGTATTTATAAAGATGTAAGCCTATATCTTGATGAGAAAAGAATAGATAATTTGTCTGATGCTGCAGTTTTAGCTGATGAGTATGTTCTCACTCACAAGAGATATTCTAAAGAAAAAGGGAAAGCTGAGAGTAAGTACGTTCCCTCTACTCAGAGTACAGGTAACAAGAAAGAGAATAAGGATGATGTTTCTCAGGAAGTAAATACCAGCTTCACCTCTAGATTTCAGAAACGTAAATGTACTTATTGTAGTAAGCTTGGTCATACTACGGAGAGATGTTTCAGGAGACAGCGTGATGTGAACAAAAAGGAGTCTTTAAATATTCAGTCAATTGGTCTAGTGTCCACTCTTGAGAGTTCCCAGAATTCTTTAACTGAGTTAACTGAACCTGCTTTGAGGGGTAACTTAAATTCTCATGATGGAGCTCCTCTTTTGAGCAGTAACGTGGGTGACACTCTCAAGAGTTCATGTGCTAATTTCCTGTCTGATGGTTTTGTCAGTCCTCTGGACAGTAATGACAGGAAATCAGTTCAAATATATCGTGATACAGGTGCTTGCCAATCCCTTATGGTGACCAGTGTTCTAGGCTCTAATATTAATTCCTCTGATGAAACTGTAATCTTACAAGGTGTAGGGAATAATTACTTCTCTGTCCCTCTGTGCAGAGTGAATTTAGAGTCTGGTTTTGTTAATGGTTCTGTTATGGTTGGGTTGGTTGAGACACTCCCAATGTCAGGTGTAACTTTCTTACTTGGAAATGATATTGGTGGAAGTCAAGTGTGTCCAGCTCCTCAGTTGTCTAGTGAGCCAGTGGCTGCGTCCCAGGATTGTGATGTCCCTGATGTGTTCCCTGCATGTGCTGTCACTAGGGCTAAGTCTAAAGTTACTGGTGATTTAGAGGATAATGATGATGATGATGTTATCCTAGCTGACACTTTTCTTGCTAATTTGGACCACTCACCAGATGAGGCAGTACCCCGTAGTGTTGATAATTTGTCTTGTCAAGAGTTGGTTGAGTTGCAGGTTGCTGACCCTGAGTTGAAAGGTCTAGCTAACTCTGCTTACAGTGAAGAAGAAGAGTCAGCCGGTGCTTCTACTTGTTATTATGTAAAGTCAGGAGTACTTATGAGGAAGTGGAGACCCCCAACAGCATCAGCCGACTGTGAATGGGAGGTTGTACATCAAGTTGTCATCCCTCGTGTTTGTAGGCAGGATATCATTAGAGTGGCTCATGATTCCAGTTTGGCAGGACACCTTGGAGTGAGGAAGACTGTGGCACGCATTTTGAAACACTTCTACTGGCCAGGTATCTTCAGGGATGTTTTCTGGTATTGTAAGTCTTGTCACACCTGTCAAGTTGTGGGGAAGTGTAATCAGACCGAAAAGGTTGCACCTCTAGTTCCCATTCCTCCTTTTGAGGCGCCTTTCACCCGTGTGTTGGTGGATATTGTGGGCCTTCTTCCTAAGACTTCTTCAGGATTTTCTTGTGTGTTGACCCTGATTGATATGGCTACTCGTTATCCTGAAGCCATTCCACTTAGAAACATCTTAGCAAAGAACGTGGTTAAGGAAATGCTAGGGTTCTTCACAAAGTTTGGTCTGCCCAAGGAGGTACAGTCAGACCGGGGAAGTAATTTCATGTCAAACGTTTTCAAGCAGTCTCTGAAAGAGTTGGGCATCACCCAGATCACGTCTTCAGCTTACCATCCCCAGACCCAAGGAGCTTTGGAGAGATATCATCAAACACTCAAATCGATGCTCAAGAAATACTGTTTGGAACATCAGAAAGACTGGGATAAAGGTCTTCCATTCGTTGTGTTTGCCGCAAGAGAATCTCCAAATGAATCGCTGGGCTTCTCACCTTTTGAACTACTGTTTGGCCATGAAGTAAGAGGACCCCTTAAGTTACTCAAGGAATGCTGGCTGTCGGAGGAAGATGACGTCAACCTGCTGGAGTATGTGATGAAGTTCAAAGAACGGCTGTCCACTGCTTTACAGCTGGCGAGAGAGAATTTAGGAGCTGCTCAGGAGAAAATGAAGACTTGGTATGATAAGAAGTCCAGGTTACGCCACTTTCAGCCAGGAGATCAGGTTTTGATTCTGCTAGCGGTTCATGGGCAACCTCTTCAATCCAAGTTTAGTGGCCCTTATTTCGTGGAGAAGAAACTCAGTGATGTCAGCTATGTCATCGCCACACCAGATCGTAGAAAGAGCAAGCAACTATGTCACATCAACATGCTAAAGTTATATCACAGGCGGGACGAAAATAATCCAGTCTGCACTGTAGCTGTTCCACCCGAGTCTGCAAGTGAAGCTCTCCCATGCAGTATGAGCCTGAGTGATAGTTTGGGGAAGAATCCTGATATCATGAATGATCTCCAGACTAAGCTTTCTCATCTACCACCCAAGGAAAGGCAGGAGTTTTCGGCATTACTGCAGGAGTACCCGCAAGTGTTCCGTGCTACTCCAGGAAGAACCACTGTGTTGATGCATGATGTCGATGTTGGAGGCGCAAAGCCAATTAAATTGCCTCCTTACCGTGTGAACCCAGTGAAAGTTCCTCTCATCCAGAAGGAGCTTGGCTACCTGTTGGACCACAAGATGATTGAGCCCTGTCAGAGCGAATGGAGTTCTCCTGTCACTCTAGTCCCTAAGCCAGGTGGGTCACAGCGGCTTTGCATTGACTACAGACGTGTTAATCAGATAACCAAAACAGACACTTACCCTCTCCCTCGTGTGGAAGATTGCATAGACAAGATCGGAAAGGCTAGGTACATAAGTAAGTTTGATTTGTTAAAAGGATACTGGCAAGTACCTATGACTGAACGTGCTAGAGAGATCTCATGTTTTGTAACATTAGGAAAGACTTTTGCATGTTCTGTAATGCCATATACAGATTGTTTTAGAGTAATAAGAAATTTCCTTTGTAAATTTCTTTTTTCTTTGTGGGGAGGTGTTACATAGCCTATGATTTCATCATCCTTTGTGTAATTTTAACGCACAGTATGCTGCATGTTTCATCACGAGCGTGTTCTGCCTCAGTCCCCCCCTTCTGCCATTATAGTAGAGTAAGTCGTCCTTTCTGTTATTCAGTGCGGGATTGTCAACTGTTTATCCCCATCGCTTCATTTGCGCGTCCTTCTTACAAGTTGTATCAAGCTCTGCCGGCCCCTATATAATGAGCTCAGTCTCTGCATCATTGCCACTTAGATCTGCTCCTCATTTTGTTCACATCTCTGTCCTCCCCTGTACAGATATTATTATTGTGAGTGCTCAAGAAATCTCCAAACATCTAGCAGCTGTGTGTACTTTGAGTATAAGTGTTATTGCATTTTTTCTTGTACTGTGTAGCATAAGGTTGGTTCTTAGGCCTAGTGAGGTTTTTGACTGATGTTGGGTTTTATGTCAGTCATTTTTGATAATAGTTTGTATCTGTAATAATTTATCTGGCATTCACTGAGTATTATCTGGTATCTCATTTTATCAGGGCTGACTTAGATAAATTTCCTCTTGCTAATTTCGTGTTAATAGAGGCTATTGCAGTTAACCATATATTTAGCCTGTTTATTTGCCATTACATTATCCTTATGAGTTCTGAATGTTTTGTTGTTAGTTTGAGCATTAAACTTTAACTTGTAATTTTACCTAACTCTTTTGTTTTGAACCTGGAACTTTACGGGACAGTAGTGATTTTTAGTATTCTCACTTAAAGTGTACATTATCTATCTCTGTTCCGTAACAATATATATATATATATATATATATATATATATATATATATATATATATACGGTATATATATAGTTGTGGTAGGTTGGGACGCTCACCATCCACTCACTCGATGAAGTACTGCTCTCAGGTGTCTGCCCTTTCCTCTCCTTCCTTTTTTCCTTCCTTCCTCCTCTGTCTTTCTTTACTTCATTCTTTCCACGTCCTTTTCCCTACGTGTGACTTTACACTCCCTCTTTTGCCTCTGTTTCCTTCATTCTTTCCTGTTCCTTCTGCCTATGGGTGACTCTACACTGAGTGAGCTGCCGGATGGTTTCCTTTACACCAGGAAACCATTTACTACGCAAGGTGGTAACCCTATAACCAAATTATGGCGCCTGGTGGTTTAGTGGGTAATTGCGGCACTCGAATCGGATTGAGCCGGTGAAGGTTTATATCCAAGGGATGACTCGAGTTATTGGTCACGTAACGCCGCTCATGGATGAGTGAGGCTGGTCACTCTCATCTTATATATCAGGACCAACTTGCCTAGCCCCGGGCTCCTACGCCCCTTATTGGGCAACGTAGGATTGTATATATATATATATATATATATATATAGCTACAGTACTCCGCAGGCCAAAAGTATACGGTTTGAAGCACGCGGGCGAATCAATTGCAGCCTAAATATGAGAAGAAGGCGGTTTTTCGAAGTACGCGGCCTTATGCGCAAGCTGGTGGCACCCCTAATGCGGCCCCATCCCTTTTCAATAACTCATCTTCAGACGAATTTGGTGAATATCCATCTAACTCATCCTCGGCCCCCCATCAACTGCCTTTGGGTTTCACATGTTAACATTGTTAAATATTTAATTAAATATATAAATGTACTGTACATAGAATTATTTCCTTCGTTTTTCTGATGCATGTTTTCTGTAAGTTGAAAGCATATTTTCTATAAGATACTTGTTTAAGGGTTGAAAAAGGTGAAATTTTGGAAGCGCCATGATCTAACACTTTTTTTACGTTTATCAGTCCCAAGTACACAATATCCAAGCACACGGCACCTTCTTAGTACGTAACCCCAGCGTACTTGGAGGAAGTAGTGTGTGTGTGTGTGTATCTATCTACATATATATGTGTGTGAATTCATACTTTTTATCTTCCATACCCACTCTCTATTTTCGATAATTTTTCTATAAATCTCTCCTTGTTTGCCACCCAATTCTCTCTCTCTCTCTCTCTGCTTCAACATATCCCCATCTTATTACTGGTCTGTCTGAACGAATGTTTTCTCTCCTGTTCTCCAGATCCGTCCTATTTTTCATCCACTTCTCCCTTTTTGCTATATTCTGGTATTCATTTTTTAATATTTTTATTACTCCTGTTTTGGGTATAGGATAGGTAGTTCGTTCCCCGAGGACAAGCATCCTTCCCCGAGAGATGCAACTTCACATGTCACCACCCCAGCACTAATATCCACCGTCAGTGTTGAATGCACACTCGGATTGTTTCATTCAGAACTCTTGTGACAGAATTAATGGGTAAATTTTTATGAGATGTAACTAGGTGTTACGGAAAATCAGTAAACTCTATTGTCTCTTTCTTTATACACCTTTTCCTCTCGCTGGTCTAATACACATTTTATTATTATCATCGGAGTCTTCCATTCTCTCTTCCACCCACTCACCATTAAATCACCGTTTCTTGTCATAATAAACCAAAACTGCTAGTGTGTATAATATATGGAGGTCATGAATACAATATTAACGAAGTTTTGAAGTGTGGTGTCCTTTCCACGTCGTAAGTCCTTTGGGGTCACAGATAGCATGAGAAGGAGCCAGCATTTACTATCATCTTCCCCTCCTGCAAAAGTGTCGATCCTGCATCCTCTCCTGCCTGTAAAATTTTTACTGTGAAGAGTGAATCAGGGGAAAAGGGGAAAGGGATGAGAAGAGGGGAAGTGAGACAAGAAAAAAAGGGAAGGAAGAGGGAGCAAGGAAGGAAGGAAAAGAAAAAAAGAGAAAACGCGTGGGACGCATGGGAGTTGGGGAAGGAGGCCAAGAATGTCGGATGGGGAGGACTTGGAAGAGCGGTATAAGGCTGCCAGAGAAAAGAGGAGAAACTATGTGGCTGGAAGAAGTGCAATACTATGGGTACGTATGGGAAGAGAGGATGAAAACAGAAGCTGTAGAATGAAATAGTGATGGCCGGGGAAAGAAAACGAAAAGCAAAAAAACAAGATACCACGTCGTCCAAGGGAATAAGGCACCATTCTTTGCATTAACAACAATAACGTCCATCACAGTAGGATGACAGGAACTGCAATAGCAACGGAACTTTAGCGTAATTTTGAGATCCCTGATAATGCTTGCCCTAGGAGTGATGTTTACAAAGCTTTTACTTTTATGGTGGTTGTGTGGTCGTGGTAGCTTTGTGAATGTCATGGTTGTGTAGGTGTGGTGGTTGCGTAGATGTACTGTTTGTGTACGTGTGGTGGTTGTGTAGATGGGACGGTTGTCTGGGTGTGGTGGTTGTGTGAATGAGGTGGTTGTGTGAATATCATGGCTATATACATGGGTGTGGTGGTTGAGTAGATGTGGTGGTTGTGAAGATGTAGTGTTTGTGTAGGTGTTGTGGTTGTGTGAGTGTGGTGGTTGTGTAGATGGGATGGTTGTCTGGGTGTGGTGGCTGTGTGGGTGTGGTGGCTGTGGGAGTGTGGTGGTTGTGTACAGTAGGCGTGGTGGTTGTGTAGGTGTGGTGGCTGTATGGGTGTGGTGGCTGTATAGGTGTGGTGGCTGTATGGGTGTGGTGGCTGTATAGGTGTGGTGGCTGTATAGGTGTGGTGGCTGTATGGGTGTGGTGGCTGTATGGGTGTGGTGGTTGTGTAGGTGTGGTGGCTGTATGGGTGTGGTGGCTGTATGGGTGTGGTGGTTGTGTAGGTGTGGTGGCTGTATGGGTGTGGTGGCTGTATGGGTGTGGTGGCTGTATAGGTGTGGTGGCTGTATAGGTGTGGTGGCTGTATGGGTGTGGTGGTTGTGTAGGTGTGGTGACTGTATGGGTGTGGTGGCTGTATGGGTGTGGTGGCTGTATGGGTGTGGTGGCTGTATGGGTGTGGTGGTTGTGTAGGTGTGGTGGCTGTGTAGGTGTGGTGGCTGTATGGGTGTGGTGGCTGTATGGGTGTGGTGGCTGTGTAGGTGTGGTGGCTGTATGGGTGTGGTGGCTGTATGGGTGTGGTGGTTGTGTAGGTGTGGTGGCTGTATGGGTGTGGTGGCTGTATGGGTGTGGTGGTTGTGTAGGTGTGGTGGCTGTATGGGTGTGGTGGCTGTATAGGTGTGGTGGCTGTATGGGTGTGGTGGTTGTGTAGGTGTGGTGGTTGTGTGGGTGTGGTGGCTGTATAGGTGTGGTGGCTGTATAGGTGTGGTGGCTGTATGGGTGTGGTGGCTGTATAGGTGTGGTGGCTGTATGGGTGTGGTGGCTGTATAGGTGTGGTGGCTGTATGGGTGTGGTGGCTGTATGGGTGTGGTGGCTGTATAGGTGTGGTGGCTGTATGGGTGTGGTGGCTGTATGGGTGTGGTGGTTGTGTGGGTGTGATGGTTGTGTAGGTGTGGTGGCTGTGTTGGTGTGATGGTTGTGTAGGTGTGATGGCTGTGTAGGTGTGGTTGTTCTGTAGGTGTAGTGCCTGTACAGGTATGGTGGCTGTATGGGTGTGGTGGCTGTATGGGTGTGGTGGCTTTGTGGGTGTGGTTGTTGTGTGGATGTGGTAGTTTTGTAAATGGGATGGTTGTCTCTGTGTGGTGGTTGTGTTGGTGTGGTGGTTGTGTTGGTGTGGTGGTTGTGTGGGTGTGGTGGCTATGTGGGTGTGGTGGTTGTATGGGTGTGGTGTTAGTATTGGTGTGGTGGTTGTGTGGGTGTGGTTGGTGTGTGGGTGTTGTGTTAGTATTGGTGTGGTGGCTGTGTGGGTGTGGTGGGTGTGTGGGCGTGGTGGTTGTGTGGGTGTGGTGGTTGTGTGGGTGTGGTGGCTGTATGGGTGTGATGGTTGCGTAGGTGTGATTGCTGAATGGGTGTGGTGGTTGTGAGAGTGTGGTGGTTGTGTAGGTGTGATGGCTTTGTGGGTGTGGTGGCTGTGTGGGTGTGGTGGTTGTGTAGGTGTGGTGGTTGTGTGGGTGTGGTGGTTGTGGGTGTGGTGAGTGTGTGGGTGTGATGTTATTGAAGGTGCAGTGGTTGTGTGGGTGTGGTGGCTGTTTGGGTGTGGTTGCTGTGTGGGTGAGGTGGTAATGTGGTTGTGGTGGTTGTGTGGGTGTGGTGGTTGTGTGGGTGTGGTTAATGTAGGTGCGGTGGTTGTGTGGGCGTGGTAGTTGTGTGGGTGTGGTTGTTGTGTGGGTGTGGTGGCTGTGTGGGTGTGGTGGCTGTTTGGATGTGGTGGTTGTATGGGTGTGGTGTTAATATGTGTGGTGGCACTGTAGGTGAGGTGGTAGTGTGGGTGTGGTGGTTGTGTGGGTGTGATGGTTGTGTAGGTGTGGTGTAGTGGTTGTGTAATGTGGTGGTTGTGTAGGTGTGGTGGTTGTGTAGGTGTGGTGGTTGTGTAGGTGTAGTGGTTATGTAGGTGTGGTGGTTGTGTAGGTTTGGTTGTTGTGCAGATGTGATCGTTGTGTAGGTGTGGTGGTTGTGTAGGTGTAGTGGTTGTGTAGGTGTGTTGATTGTGTAGGTGTGGTTGTGTAGATATGATGGTTGTGTAGGTGTGGTGATTGTGAGTGTGGTAGTTGTGTGGGTGTGGTAAGTTTTGTGGGTTTTGTAGCTATGTGAATAAGGTAGTTGTGTGTCTGCGTGGTGGTTGTGTGGGTGTGGAGGTTGTGTGAGTGCTTGTACTTCTCGTTCAACAGCATCACCTACTTCCAATATCTCCCTCCACTACCTATCAAAGCCACCACCAACTTCCATACACAATTTGCCATCATTTGCTACACTTTCTCTTATCCATAATTAATATCACGGCCAGTGCCAACTACCTAACATCACAACCAGCTGTTGCTGCCACCATCACCTGTAGGCTAATCATCTCAAGATCCACCGTTACCTCATTATACTACCACCACGACCACACTCACCCAACACACAATCACCACTACTTCTTCCATTATTTCGCATCATCAGTATTATTACCTACAATATCATCACCACCAGTGCCTACCATCCTACCCTTAATATCACCATGATCTACGTCAGTGCAGCCACTAGTACCATACAGCCTAACAGCGCCACCACCACTGCTGACCACTATCAATAGTTACCACAAATGACAATTTCATAAACCACCACAATTCCCATCAATACCTCTATCTTCAGGCACGAACGTAGGGCGACGGGTTAAGCCTCCCTCTTTTTTAGCAAATTAGTTATTTCTTATCATAGAAATAATATTATTTACTAAAATTTTTGCAATAAATATCTTACGTAAATGTAATCACAGAACCATTTCAGTGAAAAGGAGGGATCAGATAATATATTTTGATTCGATTGTTTAAGTGGATGAAGTGGTAATTCCGCTAGGTATTACGTACCCCCTCTCTTTTCCCAGTGACTGATCCCCCCTGACCTTCCACCACCCCTCTGCCACCACCACCAAACTACCTACCGACCACCTCCACCACAGCCTACCATTAGCATACCTAACACACTACATGCCACTACCTAGGTATCACTACCAACTGTTCCTACTGAGCTAAGTTTCTTTTTTTTCCCTATATTGTGAGCTTGACAATGCCGGAAGAACGGTATACGAAAAATAAATGAGAAAGTGAAATGTGACGATTTTTCATTCACCCATTTCGTTTGGCTGTTATGGACTTTTCTCTGTCCTCCAAATGGTCTCTGATTTTTGTGAGGTTGAAGTTGTTGTGACTGTTGTATTCTATTCATTGCAACAGACTGTTAATGATTTCGTTTTCTTATCACCTCGCCCGGACGGAGTCCGGCTAGGTATTGTTTTATTCGTTTCTCTGTTGGTTTCTTTGTCTTTGTTTGTAAGCAACATTAGAGAAAAATGGCTGAATGATATTACATGAAACTTTCACGATATATAGGCACTGTTCCCAAAAGAGTTATTAAATTTTTGAAGTAATCGAGTGACCCTGGAAGGTCATAATCAAGGTCACGGATTTTCAGAGGGCTATAACGTGAAACCGGTTGCAGATAGAGATATTTGCTATTATCAGCATACAGGCTTTCATGCGGCAACAAGACCTTTGACCCTGAGTGACCCTGAAAGGTGAAACCCAAGGTCACGGTTATTCAGGGGACTACAACACGAAATTGGTTGAAGATAGAGATATTTACTGTTATCAATATACAGGAAGTCCCCTATTAACTTTTATTCGGTACCATGACCTTTGACCTTAAATGACCTTAAAGGGTCAAACACAAGATCAAGGATATTCAGGGGAAAATATCTCGAATCTAGTTTAAGATAGAGGTACTTACTCTTATCAAGATAGTCTATAGTCTCAAAAGGGCCTTCATTTGGCATCTTGACCTTCGACCTTCAGTGACCTGGAAAGGTTAAACGCAAGATCACGGATTTTCAGAGGTCTATAACTTGAAAACGGTTGAAAATTAATTAACTGCTCTCACGGAAGGTTTATTGTGCCTGGTACCACTTGCTGCGGATTTTTTTTAGTAACGTTTGTTCATTGCTCTGGTAACACAAGCGTAAATTTTATCATCATCATCTAATTCTGTGTTGCCTCTTGAGGACCGTAGAAGCCTGGGGATAGGCATATTGGTCCTAACATTTAAGATAGGAGTGACCAGCCTTAATTATCCCTGAGTGGCATAACTTGAGTAATAAACCCCAACCACCCCTTTGATATAAACATACGTAGTCTCAATCTGGCTGGAGCTCCTTAAGTACCCACTAAACCACCAGGCGCCATAGCTTGGTTATATGGTTGTCACGAGGGGGGGGGGGAATAATGTGAATGCTAGGAATAAAATGATGCTAATAATCGAAAGTAAACACAGGGAATTGACTTGTGAAATCAAGTAGTATGTTTTACTTTATGCCGGCTTACTTCGCCGATTCTCTAAAGACGAGAATTTTATAAACTTTCTCAGCAGTACACAGTGGAGACTGTCCACTCACAAATGCTGTTTCATTAGTACTGTTGGCCTCTGAGAAAGTGTCCTTACCCCATGACAATCAATAATAATAATAATCGAGACAAGTTCTTGCTGATGCTTAACTCCTGGCTGGCACAACGGATTTAAGAATTAATACCAAGGAACTGGCTTAAATACCTGTCGTGATTAATATAAAGAGTTTGTGCGAACTGGGAGTAGCACACTAAAGTAAGCTCAATGTGGAGAAATCAAATGTGATTCTACATTTATATTAAACGAAAAAAAAAAATTATTAGTTAGTGAAATAAACAACCTGGCCGCACTATGGGGTGGTACTACTACTCTGCGGCCAGGTTGTGTTAGGAAGAATACTGCCACCGTATTCCCTGCATGTCGTAAAAGGCGACTAAAAGGGGGGGGGTGAGGGGACTAGGGACCCCCTCCTCTGTTTTTTTAGTTCCTAAAAAGAGACAGGCCAGAGAAAGGGATGGGGGATGGAGTTATCCCCGTACCCTGAAGATTGGGTCTATGAATGTGCGTGGATGTAGTACGATTGAGGCTAAAAGGGAGGAGATTGGGAGAATGTTTGTGAGAAGAAAGTTGGATGTGTTAGCTTTGAGTGAAACGAAGATGAAAGGGAAGGGGGAATCTATGTTTGGAAGTGCGAATGGAAGATTGTCAGGTGTTGATAGAGGAAGGGCACGAGAAGGTGTGGCCTTGTTAGTGAGTCCGGAAGTACAGCAATATGTGATTGAATGGAAGGAGGTGTCATCGAGACTGATGTGGGTGAAAGCGAAATTTGAACGTGAGTTGTGGGTGTTTGTGAGTGCATATGGGCCTGGTAGTGAAAGGGATGAACAAGAGAGGGAGTCTTTCTGGAATGATGTTGATGAGTGTCTGCAGAGTTTTGGAGCGAATGTGAATGTGGTAATGATGGGAGATCTGAATGCTAGAGTGGGAAATGTAGCAGCTGAAGGCGTAGTTGGTATGCATGGTGTGCCTGGAAGAAATGAAAATGGGGAACGAATGATAGCGATGTGTGTTGAGTGAGAGATGGTGATTGGGAATACGCTGTTTGAGGAGAAAGATATTTATAAGTATACATGGGCGAGACAGGAGGGTGGAAGGGTTGTTGATAGAGCTTTGATGGACTATGTGGTTGTGTCTAGGAATGTAATAGGAAGATTGTTCGATGTGAGAGTTCTGAGAGGGGAGGGTGCAGGTATGTCTGACCACTACCTGGTGGAGGGAAAGTTAAGAGTAGGTAAGAGATGGGTGAGAGCTAGGAGGGTTAGGTGTGGCAGGGAGGTTTTGAAAGTGAGTGAGTTGGAGAAAAGAGAGAAAAAGATAGAGTATCAGGAGAAATTGAAAGATGAGTGGAACGCAGTGAAAGATCGGGAAAATGGCAGCGTGGAGGAGGAATGGCAGTTGTTTAAGAGTGCTGTGGTGGGGCGTGCAGAAGAGGTGTGTGGTGTGAGACGTGTGGGTGGTGGTGTAAGAAAAGGAAGTGAATGGTGGTGCGAGGAAGTAAGTATGGCTGTGGTTGAGAAGAGACGTGCATATGAAGTGTGGCTGTAGAGGAAGGATGAGATGTCACATGAAAGGTATAAGGAAAAAAGGAATAGAGCGAGAAGGGCTGTGCGTGATGCTAAAGTGGCAGCAGATGAGAGGTGGGGTAGGTGGCTGACAGAGAATTTTCAACAGAATAAGAAAATGTTTTGGAAGGAGGTGAAAAGGGTGCGAAAGGAAGAGTCTGGGAAGAACGAGTAAAAACAGAGGATAGAAGGATGTTAATTGAGATGGATGAAGTAAGGAAGAGATGGGCAGAGTATTTTGAAAGATTGTTAAATATTGAGGAGGAAAGGGTGGCTGAGATTGTGGCGGATGGAAGGGTGCAAGGAATAAATGTGTTGGGAGAGTTGAATGATTCTTTGATCACGAAGGAGGAAGTGGAGAAGGCAGTAAAGGAGATGGAAACAGGGAAAGCTGCAGGTATGGATGGGTGTGCTGTGGAATGCCTGAAGGGTGGTGGAGTGACTATTGTTGACTGGTTAGTAAGATTGTTGAATGTGTGCTTTGAGAAAGGTATGGTGCCAATTGACTGGGCAAGTGCTTGTGTGGTCCCGTTGTATAAAGGCAGGGGTGATAAGTATGAATGTACTAGCTTTAGGGGTATAAGTCTGTTGAGTGTTGTAGGTAAGGTGTATGGTAGAGTGTTAATTATGAGAGTTAGAGAGGGTACAGAGGGAGTGATTGGTGATGAGCAGTGTGGCTTTAGGAGAGGGAGGGATGAACTGATCAGGTGTTTGCTGTGAGACAAGTGTGTGAAAAGTATTTAGCAAAAGGCAAGGATGTGTTCTGGGCATTTATGGATTTAGAGAAAGCATATGATAGAATCGATAGGGAGGCTTTGTGGAGTGTTTTAAGATTGTATGGACTTGATGGTAGGTTACTAAAAGGGGTGAAAAGTTTTTACGTAAATAGTAGAGCGTGTGTAAGAGTGGGAAATGCTGTGAGTGATTGGTTTCCCGTGAGAGTGGGGCTGCGACAGGGATGTGTGATGTTTGCCTTGGCTGTTTAATATTTACATGGATGGTGTTGTAAGGGAGGTGAATGCAAGAGTTTTAGGTAGTCTGAGTCTGGTAAATGTTGATAGTGGAGAGTGGAATCTGAAGCAGCTGCTGTTTGCAGATGATACTTCACTGGTGACTGATTCAGAGGAGAGATTGAGACAGTTGGTAGAGGAGTTTGGAAGGGTGTGTGAAAGGAGGAAATTGAAAGTAAATGAGAATAAGAGTAAAGTGATGAAGTGTACGAGGTTGATAGATGGTAGGGGGATGAATATAGTTTTGAATGGTGAGTTGCTTGAGGAGGTAGAGTGTTTTAAATATCTAGGGTCACATGTTGCTGTGGATGGAAGAATAGATGCAGAAGTGAAGTTTAGAATAAATGAAGTAGGAAAGGTGCTGGGAGGAATGAAAAAAGTGTTTAAACGTCGTTCGCTTAGAATGGATGTAAAGAGAAGGCTGTATGAGGGTGTTGTGGTACCGACTGCATTATATGGGGCTGAAACATGGAATATGGGTGTAGCAGAGAGGAAAAGTTTGAATGTAATGGAGATGAGGTGTCTGAGTAGTATGTGTGGAGTGACGCGTATGGATCGGGTGCGAAATGATGAAGTGCGAAGGAGAACTGGAGTTGTTCGGGAGATAGCTGGTAGAGTTGAGCAGAGGGTGTTGCAATGGTTTGGGCATATGGAGAGAATGGATAATGAGCGATTGGTGAAAAAGATAACTAGATCTGATATGAGAGGTGTAAGGCTGAGAGGAAGACCACGAATAGGATGGATGGACAGTGTGAAGAGAGCGCTGGATGCGAGAGGGATGTCTGTTGAGCAAGGAAGAGTGGCTGTGCGTGACACAAAATAAATGGAGAGAAATTGTGAATAAGTGATGACGCAGCCCTGAGGGGATATTCTCCCGCATTTGGTCTGATCAGCTAGTCAGGTCAGGTGCGGGTAAGGGGATGGGTCTGTTATAATGTAGCAGGGGTAAACCAGTTCTGCTGTCGGGCCCTGCTGCGGATGTCACTGATTGCATTGCGCAGTTGACCCTTGTGCGGTGTGGTGTGGTGAGGATCTGTCCGTTCTCCCCTTTGGGGCTAAGATGCGAATGAATGTGTTTGAATGGATGAGTAAATGGAGAGTGTGTCGTCCTGTCTCGGCTACCTCCCTTTCCTTGGGGGAAGCAGCCTAGGTATATAGATAGATAGATAGATAGAAATTTACGTTTGAATCTCAAAAATGCATTCAAATATCAAAGGAAATACACTCACTCACTCTTATTCAAAAAGCTAGTCTAAGCCTAGGAAAACGAATGGAAATACTGGTCAGTGGACGGAATGGAGCAGCAGCTACACAAGACTGGGCATCTGTCTGTTTGTACGGCAGGCGCTGCTTGCTGCTAAGTCCACTACGCCGATCACCAACTCGGTAGGGAGATGCGGGGAATTCGTTGTACAGCTGGAGACTATGCCCTCAACGCTGGGCACGACAAGAAATATCTCCCGAGGCAGTCCTATGCTGACTAACTAAAGTAAGCAAGCTGGGGCACAAAGCACGAGAGTTGAGCGTGGCTCAACTCAACGGTCGGAAAAGCAATGCGTGGGAACGACAATTACACAAAAAGTTTCACTCAGTGAAACGCACTGTCTTTACAGAAAGACAGTCACTTATGAAAACAATGACAAGGTTTATGAAAACTCATTACGATCTGAATGCGAAAGCGAGGCAGTTAACGGACTGAGCGAAAGTTTACGCATTTCAAAATTCTTCAGGCTTTCCCAATATCATACTATCACAATGTCGCGAATTATTTCGTGACAGGTTACCACACAGCATAGTGAATGGTTTCCTGATGTACAGGAAACTATTTGGCTTGTCACTCAGTGTAGAGTCACCCGCAGACAGAGGGAAGAGGAAGGAAAGAATGACAAAAGAGGAAGGAAGGAAAGAGGGAAGGAAGAGAGGAAAGGAGAGTCACCCGAGAGCAGCACTACATCGTGTGAGTGGATGGTGAGGGCCTCCACCTACCACTGATTTTATAAATCTATAAACTACAAAGTATTTCAGCATACTTATCTTCTGAACTTGTATAAGAAATGAGTTAAATGAAAATGAATATGGCGGTGTAGTAAAAATGTGACTGTGCGTGTGATGACTATGGATGTAAGAGATAAGAGTATTAGTGAGTGTGCTGTGTAAGGGCAATTGGTGTGTTGACTTAATGAAAGTGTATCGCTTCGACTGTGACGACCTGCTTTTAGTATTATACTTGTTCCAGACGATTTTATGAAATTAAAGATATTTTTTTTATTAAGTAGGTTGGGTATAACATTCACCGCCCCTTCTTTACGAGTGGTTCCCCATACGTTGAATAAAATCGTTTGCAGGTAGCATAGCAGGAACAACAGAAAGCACTGTAAGTCACTCGATTACCGGTGTTACCTCTTTAAATCCGGTGAAATGCTTTATTGATTTGTTTTTTAACTATTGCCTATTGATTTTCATGAATTTAGACTTACATTTAACCATTAAACAGTGAGAAGTAACTAACTCCTGTAGTTCGAAAAGTCTCGCCTAAGTTCAACAAAATTATCCGGAGGCAGTAAGAATTGGATAAAATATGTCGTCGAATTAAAAGCATTAAGTTTCGGTGCCTGTATAGCAAATAGCTTCTATCATGTTAGTTCCAGTGCTTCCTCCCACTTTGCTGCTGTGTCCGGAGCAGCATATTGCCAATCCTGTTTGCCTTATTCATTGAGAGTGGTGGGACGTTAAACAAATCCCTTTGGTCTGATCAATATGTGAGCCAAATGAGAACAAGTTCCAGTCATTTAAACCATCAAAATACTCATGTGTCACATAAGCCTGCTATGCTTGCACCACAAGTTTGGGTTAGTATCATCATATCTTTTGCCAGCTTTTTTTTTTTTCTTTTTTTTTAATGAAAGGAAGGCCAGGAGCAAGCAAACTGTTGCCTCAAAAAAAAAAAAAAAAAAAAAAAAAAGTAACAGAAAACCAAATTAAAGATTGTTCATTATGAGATGCATGGACACACTGCGTTTGAAAGACTTGATCATAGGCAGTAGGAAATACAGACAGAGGGAGACAATTCCAGAGGTGGCCTCTTCCATACATAATGGACTGGGAGTGAAGGTTAACTCTTGCATTAGAGAGTTGGACAGAAAAAAGGATGAGAATTTGCTGCTAGACGGGTGCTACGCACCCGTCGTAATAGTGGAAGGACAAAAGCAGACAGTTCAGAGGAGCAGTGACCATTGAAGTAGCAATAGAAAAGAAATAAAGATACAACAGTGCAGCAAAGAGACGAGCTTAAATGGAGCCAATAAGAGGAGAGTTAATGAAACGAAAAGCCACTGACTCCACTTTGTTGTGAGGAGCTGTATGTGGGGAGCCTTCCCACAAGTGAGAGATGTACTCTACACGGGGGCGAATAAAACCCGTGTATAAAGTCAACGATTGTGCAGGGGCAAAGAAGGCATGGAGTTGGCTTAGCACACGTAATCTCTTGGAAGCAAATTTTACAAGAGAGATAATATGATCTTTCTAAGACAAATCCCAAGAAAATGAAACCCTAAGTATGTTTAAAATCGTATAGGATTTAGTTAGATATTGTAAAAAATTAGAGATTACATCTGCAGAATATTTCGTTGGGTTTATAGATGTAAGACCTAAGATTTTGACACACACACACACACACATACAAACAAGATTACTTTTACCCCAGTCAGAGACATGAGCCAAGACAGACATTAGTTCTGCCCTAGCCTCATCCCTTGTTTGTTGAAGCAAGTGCTGAGATTGACGCTGCAAGAGGCATATGGAAATGTGAAGAGTGGATTCATCAGCATATGAGTGGGTAGGGTTAGATGTGAAACTTAGGTCACTGAAGAATAAAAGGAAGAGAATTGGTGATAGGACAGAGCCCTGAGGGACACCACTATTGATACCTCTAGAAGAACGGTGGCCATCTACAACAGCAGCTACATAACGACTGGAATGGAAGCTAGAGATGAAGGTACCGGTAGAGGGATGGAAACCGTAAGAGGGCACTTTAGAAAATAAAATTTATGCCAGACTCGATCAAAGCCGTTGAGATATCAAGTGAATTGACAAAGTTTTCCCGAAAGGAGAATGAGCAGGAGTCTGAGAGGTAGGTAAGACGATCGCCAGTGAAGCGTTCCTAGCGGATCCCATACGACGATCAAAGAGAAGGCTGTGATACGAAGATGTTTCAAAATTTTTTGTTAAGAACTGACGTGAAAACTCTGAAACACTGGATGTTAAAGCAATTGGGTGATGCAAGGATGGGAATGGTCACCCTTCTTTGGGACAGGCTGAATGAGAGATAACTTCCAGCAAGAAGGAAAGATACAAGTTGACAAAGGCGAAAGAGTTTACCTATGCAGAGTGTAAGCACAGAACAACAATTCTTGAGGACAACAGACGGGACTCCATCAGATCCAAATGCTATGTTAGTAGTGAGTCAAGTGATGGCAGAAAATACATGAATTGAAGAAATGTCAATGTCAGCCGTGAGGAAATCAGATGGGGGAAGTGATGGAGGAACAGCACCGGAATCGTCAAACGTGGAATTGGAGAAGAAAGTCTGAGTGATGAGTTCTGCTTTATCAGTGGTAGAAATATCTACAGAGCCATCAAAGTGGAAACCAGGAGGGAAGGATGATGAGGTAAAGTTGTTCGAAAGGTTTTTGGCAAGACGCCAGAAGGAGCAAGAAGAATAAGTGGAGAGTTCAGAGCAATGAGTATGAATGAAATTATTTTTAGCAGACTAAAGACCAGACTTAACACAATTCCGGCCGGAAATATAAAAAAAAGGTGACATCCAGGGGTGGGTTGGCTTCGGTATCCTTTGCAGGCCTTCTTCTTGTTGTGGACAGCATTAGGACAGGCGTGATCAAACCAAGTTTATTTCTGCATTTGTTACAGGATGAGAAAGGAATGTATGCTTCCATGCCCAAGAGAATAACCTGCATAATGTGCAAGGCACACTCAGTTGGCTCTCGGCCATAGAAGCAATAATCATTCCAGAGAAAAATAAAAGAAGTACTGCCTGAGGGCCTCCCAATCAGCAGCTGGAAAGTGCCACAGCTACCACTTCTTTGCAGGGTCCACAGGAAGTTCTCACACCTCATCTTCTACATTATAATATTACTCCATTTGGAAAGCAGAGAATAGGTGACAGATTTGTCACCTTTGTAACTCAGGAACATAATATGATTTCTAGGATTACTGAAAATCATTTGGCATGTTACTCTGTGTAAATTAATTTGATCATTGCATGTCTCACATTGAGTGAATGATAGGTGCACCTAAAACTACGAATCTTGAAAGGCTTTACCAATATAGTTACAGATCTTGAAATATGCTAAGCTAATTTTTCAAAAAATAAAAATAAATAAAAATAAACGAAATACATTACATTAGCAAATCTCTCTTACAGAGTGTGAAACGTTGTATCCTATACCAGACATTCTCTTTCAGCGCATGAACTACTACAAGAAAATAATCTATAGCCCGACGCCCTAATCCCGCAAAGGGTGGCCGCAGACAAAACGCCTCCAAGTCGCTCTGTCACCCACCATTTGACTACCCTCCCCCCAACTCACCCCCCCCTCCCACATATACCTCTCAACTCCATCCCTCCACCTCATCCTCGATCTTCCTCTCCCTCTCCCTCCCTCCACCTCACCTACATACACCCTCTTAGTCAGTCTTTCATTCTCCAATCTCTTCACATGTCCAAACCACCTCAGTGTATTTTTCCTAATCTTCTCAACCACATCCACATCCACCCCACATCGTTCCTTCACTTCTTCATTCGTCAACCTGTCCCTCCACGTCACTCCACATGCTCCTCTCAAGTAACTCATTTCCACTGCTCTCACTCTTGACTTGTTCCCCTCTTGCAAGGTCCATGCCTCGCTTCCATACGTCAGGGTAGGGATCACAATACTATCATGCAATGACTTCTTAACTTCCATACTCACCTCCCTATTTCTCATCACTGCTTTCAGTGTACCAACGACCTTCCTTCCCTGCTGTACCCTTTCACGCACTTCATCCCCCAAAGTTCCATCCTTACTCATCACACTACCCAAGTACTTGAATGCACTCACATTCTCCACATCCTCACCATCCAACCTCACTGCACACTCTGTGACTTCATTCCTCTCAAACACCATAACTTTACTTTTGTTTACATTAACTTTCAGATTCCTCCTCCTACACACTGTCCCAAATTCATTCACCAAACCTTGCAACTCCCATTCATCTTCACTCAACAGTACTGTATCATCAGCAAACAGCAACACCGGAAGCTTCCAAATCTCATGAAATAATAATAATTTGATTAATCTCAGCATAAACAAATGTGATCGAGCACGGTATATAAATAGAACATTCTGGTGACAGAAGCTCCCTTTGATGAGAACAGCCCGGCCCTCACTGTTCTGTGTTTAATCTTGTTTCACGGTCACCCCTTTAAAACCATGGACATCTATTTGCACTTATCTGTATTATTCATTGTAAAGCCACTTAACAACGTAACACATTTAAATTTCTTGCTTCTTATAATTAAGTGAATTTTTTCGATATAGAGGAGATATCTTGCAGTGGAGGAGTTAAGGATATTTATATATATCCCCTTCAGGCCGGTTTATCATTAAGTGAATAAAATCGCTTGGAGAACAACAAGAAAAACAAAAGTGGATTGAAAGGGCAGATTTTATATTAGCATTGCATCTAAAAATATATCCACTAATGTTTTAGTGCAGAAGGTTTGGCCTGTAATATGAAGCCAGTACTCCAGGGCTTGAATGATGTGTGTATGATTCTGGGTATGATTGTTGTGAAAGCTGGTGCGTTGTGGTATCAGTGACTGTGGTTGTGTTACTGGGAGCGAAACGGTCAGGCGATGTTTACTTAGTTATGTTTGAATATTACGGGTCCAGCCTGGCCCATCCCGGCCCTGCCTGACCCGACCGTCACGCAGAGCAGAAACTAATACTTTACTCTGACCCGACCGTCATGGTAAGCAGAAGCTAATAACATTACTCTTATATGAATTGAGGTTGAAATTATTTCTGCATGTGATACATTCATTCAATAAATTTTGTTACCAACTAAAAACTCACCCATAAATGCTCTTGTATTCCTCAACTTGAATCTCCTGAATTCTCTGCTTTCTGCCTTCGGCTATTCTGTCATTCTTTGACTAAATATAGGAGTATCAGTGCTGTTTATTTATCCTCTAATTCTACTATCAAAAATTCTTCAATTACACTGTTCTACAGTGAAATTGCTTCAGTGATAAAAACACCCTTTTCTGGGCAATACTGTCTGCAGATTATGAAAATGATAATTAAAATGCTCAGTTGTTTGCGGTTTTGGAGACATGGTATGCTGTTACATGGTAAGGCAGACTCTTCAACAAAAATAACCAACATCAGTTTCTATTCAGTTCAGACATATTTCATTTTCTGTAACTATAGATTTGGGCTTATATTGGTTCCATTGATTATTTACACCTATAAAGATTGTATATGTAATAATTACATTTCTTTTTCGCATTAAATATTGATTTTTCTTTCATTTCCGAAAGTTGATTTTTGTATGATTTAACGGCACTGGATATGGGGACCTGCATAAATTCTGCAGATACCTTTTGCTACATATGTGGCAATGGCACACTGAAATCACAGAAGCGGACAATCACGCCTACAATATGATCAAGAAGGTGCACAAGCTGTATTTTGGCTGTGCACTAAAGGACCAGGACAAGTACTGGCCACCACATGTTTGTTGCAACGAATGAGCTTCAAACTTCCGCCAGTGGCTAAACCAAAAGAGAAAGTCAATGCCTTTCGTGGTTCCAGTGGTTTGGAGGGTTCCAACTGACCACTCAAGCAATTGTTACTTTTGTTTGGGGCCTAAAGTGGGGTAGTGTTCAGGTGTGAGCTAAAAAAAAAAAAAAAAGATGTCCTTTATTCCGTTGGCAATAAGACCAGTTCCCCATGGAGATCAGTTTCCTGTTCCACAGCCGCCGGAAAACTACTGTTACGTCCCCAGTCCCACACTGCCAACAGGTCCAACAGCAGTAGTTCAGTAGCCTATAGGATGGGTGTTGCCCAATGAGATGTTCTTATGGCCAGCCTTTCGATGTGCAATAAAGAGATCAGCTAAGGCTTTGTAAATAAGCACTGGCTTATTAAGCTTGCTGCCTCCATTTTCCAAATAATTACACGTACTGCTTGCAAACTTCACTTCAGTTTTTTCACAAGTACCAGAGCTATACAAACTGCACTGACAGTGAATCGACACTGAACTAAATTCAAGCTGAACTAACTCAAGTCCCTTCCCCTTCCTTATACAAGCTTCCTAAATACTAGAATGATCTACTACATTCTCAGAGAAGCAATTTACCAACATGAACACATCCAAAATATCCAGAGTTTTCTAACATTACGACATTACATATCAATCTAAATGCTTTAGCATATAAACTAAGATAAAATTACATAATTTTACATAAGTTAACACATAAATAAAAACATTATTGAGAAAAAGAGCATAAAATTTAATGCATGACTTTACAAAATACCTCTGCTCACAAACAGCAGGCTAACTGGCAACTCTGACACATAACCGAAAAATACAAGAAATACTGAGAACCTTCCAGTACATTAGAACTACCAAATCCCATTTATCAACACTACACCCTCCCTGTTCCTTTTGTCTTCCTGACAAAACTACACAGAACTCAGAAGCATGATCATTTATCCTAATGAAACATCTAGTTAATCAGAAAATTTTCTGTCAGCTTTTCAAGTCTTCATTGCTGGTTCTGACGACTTCCCTGCTCCTCCACACAGTCCACTCCATCTGAAAGGTCTTGGTCTTCTTCCTGATGCACTTCTTCTCTTGGGAAACTGTCACCATCCTCGTGTATTTCAGCTCCGTGGTCCTCATCAACATCCTTGGCTGCAGCAGAGCTTGATTCCTCGGAGACATCCCAGCTGTACTGTCATTGCCCATGGTACTGCCACAGATGACTGACATATACCTTCCTTGGACGAAACTTCCTGCCTCCCAGCATCCAGTATGTTGTGTCTGATAAGCAGTCCAACACAGTGCAAGGCCAGTCCCACGGGCTCTGCAGCTTTGGTGACTGTCCCATCATCCGATGAGGATTGTATGACCAAACTTTGTCACCATCCTTGAAGCCCACTTCACTTGCCTTTGCATCATACCTGCACTTCATCACTTTGCCTGATCCTAATGAAACATCTAGTTATTCAAAAAAATAATCATTCAACTTCTCAAGTATTTTCCTATGCCACTTCCGACGATTTCCCTGCTCCTCCACACTGTCCACTCCTTCTGAAAGGTCTTGGTCTTTTCCCTGATGCACTTCATCTCTTGGGAAACTGTCACCATCCTCTTGAATTTCAGCTCCGTGGTCCTCCTCAACATCCTTGGCTGCAGCAGAGCATGATTCCTCAGAGACATCCCAGCTGTACTGTCCTTGCCCATGGTACTGCCACAGATGACTCATATGCACCACATTTGGGTGAAACTTTCTGCGTCCGTGCATCCGGTATGTTATGTATGATAGGCGGGCCAACACTGTAAAGCTCATCTCACAGGCTCTGCAGCTTTGGTGACTGTCCCATCTTCTGATGAGGATTGTTTAACAAAACATTATTACCATCCTTGAAGCTTACCTCACTTGCCTTTGCATCATACTTGCACTTCATCACTTTGCCTGAAAACTTAAGGACTCCAAACACTTGTTGATATACCTTAGCCATTCTTTCCTGAAGATGCTTTGCATACCTGCAGGCATCTGTAGGCAGCTCTTCACCAGGTGGTCTTCACATTAACAAGTCCATGGGTAAACGTAACTCGTGGCCCAGCATCAGTTTTGCTGGGGTGTAGCTGGCAAACTCTTGGGGTGCAAACCGATATGCCATCAGCAATGCAGGTAACTTCTGGTCCCATTCCATTTGTCCTCTATGAAGCACTTTTTTTTTATGCTAGGAAGAAGGAACCAAAGGCCACGGGTCCGCAATAGCTGTTCCTTCCAAGAGAAAAACAAAATACAGGAGAGAGCCAAATTCAAGATCCGATCATTTTGAGATGCATGGACGCACTGCGTTTGAAAGACTAGAGATCATAGCTAGCAGGAAATACAAACAGAGGGAAACAGTTCCAGAGTTGACCTGTTGCATAAATGAAGGACTGGGAGTAACAGTTAATTCTTGCATTAGAGAGTTGGACAGAAAAGGGATGAGAGTTTGCTGCTAGACGGGTGCAATGAGCCCATCATAGAGGTGGAGGAATGCAAGCAGACAGTTCAGAGGAGCAGTGACCATTGAAGTAGCGATAGAAAAGATAAAGAGGCAACAGTGCGGCGAACAGACAGAGATTGCAGGGAGCCAGTAACAGGATAAGAGTTAATGAAATGAAAAGCCTTTGACTCCAACCTATTGAGAAGAGCTGCATGTGGGAAGCCTCTCCACACATGAGAGTTGTACTCTACACAGGGTTGGATAAAACCCGTGTATAGAGTCAACAATTGTGCAGGGGTAAAGAAGGAATGGAGTTGGCTTAGCACACATAATCTCTTGGAAGCAGATTTTACAAGAGATGTAGTATGATCTTTCCAAGATAAGTCCCGAGTGAATGAAACCCCAAGCATGTTGAAGGATGATGCATGATTAAGTTGAATATTATTAAACATTAGTGGGTACACCTGTGGAAGATTTTGTCGGGTTGATAGGTGTAAGAACTGAGTCTTTGATGCATTAAAAACAACCAGATTATTTTTACCCCAGTCAGAGATACGAGCCAAGTCAGACATTAGGTGTGCCATAGGTGTGCCATTAGGTGTGCCAATTCTTGTCTCAGGATCCAGTTAATTTCTCCACCATCCTTCTGACTGTGGCCTTTGCGGGGTCGTGCTGGTCTTCTTCATCCCCAGTAACTTGCAGCACTCATGGAACACAGCAGACTTAAAGTTCCTACCCTGGTATGAATGTAGCTCCTGTGGCAACCCAAAACAACAGAACTGGTCAACCATCACCTGGGCAACAGACACAACTTTTTGATCAGGGACGGCATAGGCTTCTGGCCACTTTGTGAAGAAGTCCATGGCAACACATATATATCAGTTTCCTCTTTCAGTGAGTGGCAGAGGTTCAGCAATGTGCACCGCGACTCTTTCCAATGGTACACCCACTTGTTACAGCTGAAGAGGGGTGCAACCATGTTTGTTGGGTCCCTTTTTGAAACATAATACATCAAAAGCCCAACACCACTCTTCAGCATCCTGCTGCATGCCAGTCAAGGAGAACCTCTGTCACAACTTAGAGCTTTCTTCACTCCAAGGTTCCCACTAGTGATCTGGTTATGGGACTCATCCAAGACCTCGGACCTCATTTTCTTCAGGACCACCTGTTGCCAACACTTGTTAGGGCCATCATTGTGTCTCCCACTGATGCTCCAGTAGCCCTTTGTTCAAACAAAGAAGGTCCCATTTACTCCATTTGCTTTTAGTTACAGGGCTGAATCTGGAAACCTCTTCCCAAGGTGGTCGCACTGTACTCCACTACAGCCACTCTAGCACTGGTTGTAAATCTGCATCCTCCATCTGCATCCTCTTCAGGTCCTCTTCAGCTGACACTGGCCCTGTCATTGCAGTACGGCTGCATTTCTTGCTACTAACTTCTTTTTCACTACACTGCTGACACTTTGGGCCACAAGGCTGATGACTCAAGCTGTCAGTATTGCCATATACCTGCCCAGGGTGGTGCCGTATCTTATAGAAGTGCTGGTCTAGCTTCCAGAACCAGCATGCCAGTTGATCTTCTGGATTATTTAACATCTTCAGCCCCTTGAGTGCCACATGGTCTGTCCTGATGATGAAGTAGGGCCCATACAAGTTGGGACGGAAGAAATCAAGGCTCTTTATCACTGCCAAGAGCTCCTTATGGGTCACACAGTAGTTCCACTCCAGTGGGCCGAGCTTTTGCTGTAATACGCCACCACATGCTCTTTGTCATCCTTCTTCTGTGACTGGACCCCACCAATACCTTGGTTGCTAGCATCACAGTCCAGTATGAATGGCTGACTCTGATCTGGGTACGGCAACACAGGAGAGCTTGCCAATGCATGTTTTTCATCAAAGGCCTTCTGAGTCACTGCTGTCCATGTAAACTTCTGCCTCTTCCCCTGTAACTTGTGTAGAAGTGCAGCTATCATTGCAAAGTCCTTGACAAAACGCTGTAGGCACATTAGCCCAGGAAACTCCATATCTCCTTCTCACAGGTTGGTACCAACCAGTTTCCCACATCTGCCACACTCGCTGGATCAGAGAGAAATGCTGCCCTTGCCTACAAAATGTGTCCCAGGTACTTCACTTCCATCTGGAACAAGTATCACTTCTTGAGATTCAGGTTGAGGTTCACTGCTCGGATCCTGTTGAGCACCTCTCACAGCCTCTCCAATTCTTAGTCAAAACTCCATCCAAACACAATTACATCATCTAGATATATGAGAGCTGTCTGCCAGAGCAGCCCTTCCAGTACACAATCTGTGAGAAACTC
Source organism: Coenobita brevimanus (assembly GCF_032717465.1). Taxonomy (NCBI): domain Eukaryota; kingdom Metazoa; phylum Arthropoda; class Malacostraca; order Decapoda; family Coenobitidae; genus Coenobita; species Coenobita brevimanus. Next base: position 27,719,654 of record NC_137032.1, on the reverse strand, counting down.
AAAAGTAGCTGGGGCATTTAAACTACCATAAATACCGCCCATATGAAAAGGCTGTTTTCTCCTTGTCCTTTTCTCCAACCTAGACCTGATGGTATCCTGCTTTCATACCTGGGGTGGAGATCCACTCGGCACATGACATAGCAACCAGTGTGTCATGAATCCTTGGCAAGGGATATGCATCCTTCACTGTCACTTCATTCAAGGCTTGATAATCTACACAGACCCTTCCTAAACCATCTTTCTTCCTTACCAGAACCACTGCTGATGCCCAAGGACTGTTGGACTTTTCTGTCTCTCCTTGACTTTGGGTATTCTCCATCACCTCCATTTCTTGCCGTTGGACTGGCACCATCCTCCATGCTGGCTGTTTAGTTGCACGGTGATCCTTGGAGTCTATACGTCCTCCACCAGATCAGTGTACCCCAAGTGGAAAAGACATCAGCAAACTTTGTAAGCAGCTGCCTCAGCTTCAGTACTTGCGAGTCATCCAGGCATTGGCAGCTCCTTGAAAATAGGTCCTGTAAATGGTCTGGCAGATTCCCATCTGCTTTAACTACACTGCTTTTACAGGCCTTCCTCTGATGCCACTCAGGGTCCACTACCTGGGACAGCCTTATAATTTCTCCCTCATTGATCTTCTGTGGCTCACTGAAGAAACTGGCCACCACAACCATCATTTCACCTGCAACTGTTTCCAAAGTTTTTCCTTCCATCACTTTGGCCTTCGTCTTGCACCGTACATCAGGCACCACTACCCCTAGACAGCTGTCAAAAGAGCCACTCATCTTGCACGGGAGCAATGGTTTTGATTTTGGGGGTATCACTGTAATGCGGAGTGCCCTCACCCCACCACCAGAACTGGTACGCCTCTCTGCTGTGACGGGAACTAACTTTCATTGAAACTTCAGCTTAGTGGAGCAGAAGTCCAGCTCACATCCCATGGACATCAGATAATCCAGACCAAGAAGGCACGGATCCTCCATCTTGGCTACATGGATTGGCAGAGTGGCCTCTTGCCCTGCCACTTCAGTCCAGCCATCCAAGGGCACCCTCAGTTCTGAGCGGTGCCCAGTTACTCTACACTATTGTTCTGATGACTCAGGCAGATACCAATCATGTAACTCATCAAGCCTCACACTGTTGCATTTTCTTGGTGGTGGGGCTACTTGAGGAAAGCTGGCTGCTGGTTGCCCCTTAACACCAGCCTCCACTACTTTTCCACTTCTTTCTGGTCTTGTACAACCTTCTTCTTGTCCTCCTTTTCTTCTTTGGACACTCAGAACTGAAATGTCTCACCTCACTACATATCCAGCACTTTTTTTTTTTTCCAATTGTAGGTTCCCTTGCACTGCTCTGTTCTTGCTCCTTCCATTTAACAATCCTCCTTTTTGTATCTCGACTTCCCATTGAACCAGCAACCTCCTTCGGTCCTCTCCCATTTCCCCTTCCACTTGTAGCAGTCCTCTTTCCTATGTCCTAGCATTTCACAGTACCAGCAACTTCCATCAGATTTTTCTACTTTACATACCTGACCCTTCCTTGCCTTGAATCCCTCACTACAACCTGCCAGAAAAGTGCACGTACCGGACCTGACATTGGACACCAATTCTAGAGCCCTGGCTAGTGCTTCTTGCATGCTTCTGGGTTGTGCTTGCTTTATTTGCACTCACAGATCTGCATATCAAGAGCATCGATGGACTGGTCCCTGAAAAGTATAGTCAGCAGGTTAGGTGCTGCTCCAGGATATGTCTTGTGTGCCATAATCTCCAGGTCATGAGCAAGCGACTGGAAGGATTCGCCTTGAGCCCATACATGGGTCCGGAATCTTGCCCTGTAAACCTCAGTCTGGTACATGGACCCATATCTGCACCCCAGCACTTTTACTAAGGATTAATAACTGTTCCTCTCCTCCACTGACATCTGTCCAAGAATCTCCATTGCGACACCCTTGACACCAGCAGCAAGCTGCACTGCTGTCTGCCTATCATCTCAACCATTCTGATCAGCAAGTAACGCAAACTGTGCATGGTAATCTTCCCGAGCTATTCTACCATGAAATTCCTGAGGTTTCTTTTTAATTGGACCCCTATTATAGCCATGCACTTCACTGGGGCCTAAAAACTGGGGAATCATAATTAAGTCCAGGACTTAGAACTTCTGCATTCTGATTATTCATTTCCTGTAATTCTACCTTTAGATGCTTGAGATTCGTGAAGATCCACCATACACTGTTTTTTTTTTCCCCAAATGTTTCCTATACACTAACCTGAGGCTCAGCAGTGCAATATTTCTCTACAGCCTCAATTCTCTCACTAATTAACTTCAAATGATCGTCTACATGCTTCAATTGGTGGTCTACATGATGTTTACTCTTCATCAGATTACTGCTTACCTCATACTTCTGCTGCCCTCTTGGCATCTACTTCCTCCTTCAACTGATGCTGTTCTTCCTTCATTTCCCCCATGAAAGCATCTAGTTGTCCTTGCATCCTCAGTTGTAATTCCCTCTTTTGCTCCTGTAATGCCTCTTGAAACTGTTCATTCGTACTTTCTGTTCTTCTTTTTGTGCCTGTAATTGTTCTTTGAATTCTTTCTGTCCTTCATTCCATGCTTGTAGTTGTACACTTTGTGTGTGTAACTGGTCTTTGAATTCTTTCTGTCCTTCATTCTGTGCTTGCAGTTATACACTTTGTGCTTGTAGTTCCTTCATAATTGCTGCCAGACATGCTTCCTCCTGCCTAGCTTGGCCTCTTGTCTGTACACCTTCCGCCTCCATGCAGAAGGTTTAACTCACTGCAGCACTTTTCTAATGATCCCACTCCTGACACCACTGTTACGTTCCCAGTCCCACACTGCCACTGAGTTCAACAGCAGTAATTCAGTCTAGGAAGGATGTTGCCTAGTGAGTAAGCCTTTCAGTGTGCAACAAAGAGACCAGCTCAGGTATTGTTGATAAACACTGGCTTCTTATGTTCGCTGTCTTTATTTTCCAGATACAGTAATTACACTTAATACTTGCCAACTTCACTTCACTGTTTTCACAAGTGCTGGAGCTATACAATCTTCACTGATATTGTTCTGATACTGAACCAAACTCAAACCAAACTAATTCCTCTATTCCATTGCCCGTCCTTATATAAGCTTCCCAAATACTAGAATGATCTGCTACGTTCTCGGAGAAGTATATTATCAACACAAAATATCCAAAATATTCAGAGTTTTCTTACATCACATAAAACTCTAAATGCTTTAGCATACAAACCGAGATTAGCAATCAAATACTTAAAACATTATAGAGAAAAAAAAAAAACATAAAATTTAATGCATAACAAAATATCTCCACTCACAAATAGCTGGCTAACTGGCAACTATGACACGTAACTGAAAAATACGAGAAATACTGGGAACCTTCCAGTACTTCCTAACTAGCAAATCCCTCTTCTCAACATTACAGTTTTGACTCTGAAGATGAGCATGATGAACATCATGATCTTGAGCCTTCTGTATCTGGGGATTCAAGTTATGATCCTGATTGTACAACTGAACCTCATATGATCTCACAGAATAAACTGAATAAACTAGTTTGAGATCTAGAGCTTCCTTACATCAAAGCAGAGCTTCTTGGATCACGATTACAAGGCTGAAACTTCCTTGATAAAAACTCTCGAGTATCCATATTTAGAAAACGACACAAAGCATATACTCTATTCTATACAATACTTGGGAATCTTCTTGCACATAACGATGTAAGTGGTCTGACAGAAGCTATGAGTACTGATCACGAAGCTGAAGATTGAAGACTTTATTGATTCTTCATAATACAGATTGGGAGACTTTCTTCTGCACAATGGAAATCAGCTGCTGTCAAAACAGCTGACATTAAAATTTCTTCATTTGATGTATTTCTACAATCACTGCCCTCAGTACTAACAAGGCATATGGGGATGACGGGGTCCATCCTGTTGTTTTCAAAAACTGTGCTTCAGCCCTTCCACCCTACCTAGGTAAACTCTTTCACCTCTGTCTATCAACTTGCACCTTTCCTTCTTGCTGGAAGTTTGTTCTCATTCAGCCTATCCCAAAGAAGTGTGACCATTCCCAGTCCTCTATCGTCCAATTACTTTAACATCCTGTATTTCAAAAGCTTTCGAGTGTATTCTTTAAAAAAAAATAATAAAATAAAATAAATCATCTTTCGTATCACAACCTTCTTTCTAATCGTCAGTATGGGCTCAGCGAGGGACATTCCACTGGTGGTCTTCTCACCTACCTTTCAGACTCCTGGTCGTCCTCCTTTTGGGATTATGGCGAAAGCTTTGTCATTGCACTTCACATCTCAAAGGCTTTCGATCGAGTATGGCATAAATCTTTAGTTTCCATACTGCCCTCTAAAGGTTTCTATCCTATCTGTGCCTCCATCTCTAGCTTCCTTTCTGGTCGTTCTATAGCTGCTGTTGTATAGGTCACCATTCTTCTCCTAGAGCTGTCAATAGTGGTGTTATTCAGGACTCTGTCTTATCACCATCTCTCATTCTTTTATTCATCAATGCCCTTCTAAGCTGTACATCTAACTCTGTCCACGCATACACTGATGACTCCACTCTTCACCTTTCGCTTCGCTCCCCGCAGTGTCCATCTCGACAGTTACTTCAACAAACAGGGGATCAGGCTATGGCACACCCAATGTTTGACTTGGCTTATAACTCTAACTGGAGTAAAAATAACCTTGTTGCTTTTAATGCATCCAAAACATAGTTCTTACATCTATCAACCTGACAAAATCTTCCACAGGAGAACCCTTTATTTTTCAGCAATATCCAGCTCAATCCTGCATCATCTTTAAATATACTTGGGGTTTCATTCTTTCGTGATTTATCTTGGAAAGAACATATTGCATCTCTTGTAAAATATGCTGCCAAGAGATTCCGTGTGCTAAGCCAACTCTGCCTTCTTTATCCATACAGATTTGTTGACTATATTCATGGGTTTTATTCACCCCCGTGCAGACTACAACTCTCATGTGTGGGGAGGCTCAGCACATACAGAGCTTCATGACAAGATGGAGTCAAAGGCTTTTTGTCTCATCACCTCTACTCCTCTTATTGACTTCCTTCAACCTCTGTCTCTTCGCCACACTGTTGCATCTTTATCTCTTTTCTGTTGCTACTTCAATGGTCACTGCTTCTCTGAACTGTCTGCTTGCATCCCTCCACCACCACGGCCAGCTCGTAGCACCTGTCTAGCAATAAACTTTCATCCCTTTTCTGTCCAGCTCTCTAATGCAAGAGTTATCCATTACTCCCAGCCTTTCATATATGCAACAGGTAAACTCTGAAACTGTCTTTCTTTGTATTTCCTACTGCCAATGACTTCCAGTATTTCAGACGTAGTGTGTCCAGGCATCTGAAAATAAGCAGATCTTGAATTTGGCTCTCTTGTTTTTCTTCTTGTTTTTGGAGGGAGCAATCTTACTGGCTTCTGCCCTTTGATTCCTTCTTCCTTGGATGAAGAAATGGAAATTATTGAAATTTCGAGCTTTACAAGGGAGTAGTCAGCTCTAGTCAGAGTGAGAGAGAGAGAGAGAGAGAGAGAGAGAGAGAGAGTGTGGATGGGAGGGTGGGTGTACGTGTGAGTATGTATTTCATTCCAGTATATTATTCACTGTTCAATTACCATCATGAAAAAAAATATATATATCAGAGGGAATCTGTGACAACATGGCACTCGCTCTCTCGTCAAGCGCTCACAGATCACACGTTGCTAGTTAGTGGTAATTTTTTTCAGTGAGTGTGGAGGCGTTGTTAGTGAGTATGGTAGTGTTGCTAATGGATGTAGTGGTGTTGTTTGTGGGTGTGGTTGTATTGTTACTACGGTGGTCTTGTCAGTAATTATGGTGGTGGCGCTCTCAGAAACTGGTGGTGGCGTTATCAGTAAGTATTTTGGTGTTTTCAATGAATGTGGTGATGTTGTTAGTGAGTGTGCGTGTAGTGTTGTTAATACAATGGTGTTGTCATGGAACATGGTGGTGTTGTCAGTGAGAATGGTGGTGTTGTCAATGAGTGTGGTGTTGGTGATTTTTTTTTTTTTTGTATCCGAATTTGGGCGTAGGTTTCACATCCTGTCTCAAGGTCCAGTAGTCCACCTACGTACCATACACCTCCGCATGTCACCACTTCGGCACTAACACCCACCGTTCATAATGAATACATGCTAGGACTGTGATGATGTTGTCAAAGTGTGGAGGCAGTGAAAGTGAGTGTGCCGGTGGTGTCACCGAGTGTAGTGATAGTGTCACTGGTGTTGCCAGTGAGTGAGATGGTGCTGTCAGTGTGGTAAAATTAGTGTGGTGGTGTTGTCAGTGAATGTAATGATTTTGTCAGTAAGTGTGGAAGTGACGGCTGTGTTCGTGCCTATCAAGTTTAATGCCTATCAATTGCTGGAGGGATATTAAGGAAGACAATCTTCTTATGATGAATCTCAGCCCTCCCCTACAACACGACCCGTAATAGTTGGGTTACATCCAAATCCTCAACTTGGCTTGCAGGGTGAATCTGGACAATTCGCCAGCAAACTTTGTTCTACAGTCTAACCGACCCAAACCTCGTACTCAGGATGGAATCATCAGGATCTCCATCAGTATTAGGTTTCCTGCCAATGCTCTTTGTTAATCTTTTTGCAGCATTATTTCTCCCTTCATTAACTCCGCCAACTAAAGATGTTGGTTAAGTTTTCACCTCTGTTTCTCTGATTGCCTACAAGATATCTCAGAAAGTAAGTGATGGATTTCAATAAAATTTCGTGGATATGTGGGTCATACGCAAAGGAAGTGTTAATTAAATTTATGTAGTGATCCCAGTTAGAGTCCTAGTTTAGGACTTTTTTTTTTCTCCACAAAACATATAAAAAGCTTCTCTAACTATCTATCTATTGCCAGACGCCTTAATCCCGTACGGGGTGGCCACAAATAAATCGCTTCCACGTCGCCCTGTTCCCCGTCATTTCACTGCCCTGCTTAAGGATGGATATCAACGAAATTCTCCAGATAAGTGGGCCATGGACCGAGGAAGAGTTGAATAAATTCTGGTGGTCATCGGAGTTATGTGGAATAGACGTTATTGGAGCTGTACGGTCTCTGAGTCATTTAACTTGTTCCACTATTTAATCCTTTTAATATGATGACGTTACTACGACATCTGCCATACGGTGGACACCATATTACATTTGTTTAGTTTTCTTCCTTCTTGCTTGCTTCCTTTCAAACACAACTCAGTCTGGTTCCATTCTTTAGTTTCTTGGTCAATTCACTTCAAACTTGGTAAAATTGTTATTTCGTCAAATGATTTAATTGTCCCCAGATGTGCTTTTCTGCCTTTTGGCCCTTTATACGCCATATTGGGTCAGATTAACCCCCCAAAAATTTCGATAAGATGCCATTTAGTCACTTGTTGTTTTAGGAATTTGGCCATCCAGGAATGTGTTTGTATTTGGCTAGTTTATAGCACACAAAGTTTGAAAAAGAAGTAATATAGTTTAGGAGTGACAAGGCAGCTAACTTCATTGGGCTCGTCTGATACCCCACTGAGCATTCCGTGTAACAAATATCTCTCTCTCTCTCTCTCTCTCTCTCTCTCTCTCTCTCTATATATATATATATATATATATATATATATATATATATATATATATATATATATATATATATATATATATATATATATATATATATATATATATATATATATATATATATATATATATATATATATATATATATTCAGATTCTAGATATTATTGACCATGCCACTGCCTGTTGAGCCATTCTACAGTCGGGGAGGGGGGAGAATTGGAGAAGATCCTCCCATTTCTGATGGTGACATTGACACTTGTAGTGATTTATCTGACGATAATGACTATGAACCACAAAATGTCAATCTTGTTTATGTTTGTGTTTACTTGATTTATTAATCATTCAGGGGTTTTCTGAATATAAATGTCAATATTGTTTATGTTCTCAACACAGATTCAGCCTATTTTTTCGTGTCATTTCATTTTCATGATATTGTCATTTATCTTTCTATGGTATTATAACTGATAACACATTTATTTTATTATGTTAAGGGCATGGTAAATGAATAAGAATGATGTAAGCTATAAATATAAGCCTCGTTAGTCATTAAATGTGCAAACTTTCAAAAATTTTATACAAATTCAATAAATTCAGCTTTCATTAAAAAAAAACAAAAAAAAAAAAAAACAAAAGGGACACATGGTGGATTGGCTCCACACGCCGTGTCTTGGTCAACGTATGTACAAAATTTAACATTTGTAACCTTGTGCATATGGCAGAAAGCCACCAATTAAGCTGGGGACTTTCAGGCCCCCACATGGAGTTCCGTGTTATGTTTTCCCACCTGGCGTACGAATGGTTAATGTGTTGTATGGGCTCAAAGGTCAGGCCATACACACATAGGAAATGAAATGTGGTGACACAAATTCTCAGAGTATACTTCCTTTTGGACGCAAGGGTGATGTCGATATTTTTGGATGCCATTGATTTTTTTTTTTTTTTTTTAAACTATCCTGCTTTTTCTTTAGGATGTTAACAATCTTTACTATATAGTTTTTTCTTTCAACCTTCAGATGACTCTCGTATTCAACGGGTTAATGACGACTTTATCAAACTTCTCTATTTCGAAGAGTTTTTAAAGTAAATGACTTAGCAAGAAGAAAATGACTTGCAAGTCATTGTTATGAACTGTTTAAACATCACTGACAATGTTGTATCAGTGCATGACCTATAGCAACCAAATCACAACAGTTCTAAAGCAAAATTATCAAAGAACACGAGATGTAAATATTAAATATTTACCCTTAGAAGCTCACTTTGATGACACCAACCTGGCCCTCAGTACTCGGTGACTGCTTTACTTTTGGTTCACGGTCAACCCTTTAACCACTGAGCTGCTGATGATACATTTAGATACTATATTTAGTGTAAGACCATAATGTTTTGTTCAACAGAGACATCATCATCATCTGGACCTCCTTTCCCACCCAAGGGCAGGGTGAGGAGTAGTAATGTCCAGACAGCACAAACTTGCCCAATCCAAATAGGTCACACTTCCATTCACTCATCATTCAAGCCCCCGGAATCCTGGCTCTGCCGGATACGCCAAAAAAACATTCACCACATTATGCAGCTTCACACAAACGTATCCGGTTGAGTCATTCCGGACGCTGCCATGCTCACAAGGGGTGCCAAAATCCCTGATCATGCATTTCTCCTCACAATATTCATCCAGCCAGCTCGATCTCTTGTCAGTTCCCCAGCCTCACCGACTTCCAAACCTCTCTTCCTCAAACACTCATCCACCATATCTCTCCACCTTCTCCTTGGCCTACCTCGGCTCCTTCCTCCTTCAAATTCGCTCAGGTAAACCTTTTTCACCTATCTATTGTTATCCATTCTTTCCACATAACCATTCCATCTCAGAACACTCTCCTCGGTTCTGGTGTCCACCGACTTCCTCACTCCACACCTTTCACGAATCACACTATTTCGTATCCTATCCACTCTCTGTACACCACATACATTCCTCAACGGTCCCATCTCAACTGCTCTTACTCTTGACTTTTTGTTTTCATACCACACCATAGTCTCACATCCATATGTTAGAGTTGGCACTAACACTCCCTCATGTAAGTCTCATGCAGCTGCAACATTGAAGCCTCTGTTTCTTACCAAGGCCTTCATTGCACCAGCTACTTTTCTTCCTTGTGTCACTCTACTTTCAACTTCTTTTGCACATTTTCCTCTCTTTTCTATCACTGTACCCAAGTACTGTATTTGAACTCTCTCACCAATTCCAGTCTCTCTCCATTCACTGTGACATCACACTGGGAGTCACCATCTCTCTCAATAACCATCACTTTACTCTTCTCTACATTTACTCTCAAGGCACGACCCTCACAGACATCAGCTAAACTCTGCACTAGCCTACCAAGTTCCTGTCCGGTACTTGCAAGCATTACTGCATCATCAGCTTACAACAACAAATTTGAGATATTCCATCCATCACCATTCATTACCAACGCCATCCCTCTCTCCATTTCTCGTGTTTTCACTTCTCTCATCACCCCATCCATATATATATATATATATATATATATATATATATATATATATATATATTGAACAACCATGGAGGCATCACACAACCTTGTTGCACGCCCACACCGATTGTGAACCATTCGCTTAGATGCCCCTTAACCCTTACACATGTTTTGCTACCATCATAAAAACTATTGACAGCACTTAGCAGCTTACCATCTACACCATACATGCGCAAAACTTTCCACAATCCTTCTCTGTCTACTTTGCCGTATGCTTTTTCCAGATCCATGAATGCCATAAACACCTTATGGTCCTTTTCACAAGCCTTCTCTGCTATCTGTCTCACTGCAAATACTTGATCCACACATCCTCTGCCACTCCTAAAGCCACCCTGCTCATCACTCACCAGGACTTCTGATATCTCACTTACTTTATAATAATTCTTCCATATACCTTCCCTACCACACTCAATAAACTTATGCTACGACAATTCTTGCACTCACTTCGCTCACCTTTAGTTTTGTACACGGGTACAATTACAGCCTTTTTCCACTCTGCAGGCACAGTTTCACTCATCCATTCCTTTTTACATATCTACAACAAGCATTTCATTCCACTCTCTCCACTACACTTAAGCATCTCAGCATACACCTCATCAACCCCAGCTGCTTTCCCATTTTTCAGTCGTTTTACAGTACTTTTCACCTGTGCGAGTGTCAGGTCTCCTGGCACTGCAGTCCTTCTCTGCACACCCCCAAAACCAATCATGTTTACAGCCGCTCTGCTCTCTCTATTCCCATTCATCAGGCTTTCAAAATATTCTTTCCATCTGGTCCTTACTTCATCTCCATTGGTTAGTAACCTACCACCTGCATCCTTCACACTATCACATTTCTTTCCGCTTTCACTTCTACATTTCCGCACCTCTTTCTAGAAAAACTTCCTATTTTCAGAGTAGTTCGCATTCATTTTTCTTCCCAGATCATCATTTACCTCCTTTTTCCTCTTCACTAGTCTTTTTATGTGCTTCTTACTCTCGATTTACTCATTTCATATTTCAACTGAACCCCTATCTTGTAACCACTTTAACCACTTCTTCCTCAGAGATAAATAATAAAAATCTGTTTTGTCTATTAATAGCCAATCACCTTGATCCTTGAAGGAGTTACCATAAACCAAAGGCTTCAAAATGGCTTTAAATCCTTTTCAGCTATTAGTATTGTACACCTAGGAAATTTATTTGGACCAACAATAGATGATAATGTTCTGTTGATAAAAATCCCTGTAGCAGTAGTTGAAGTAGTGTAACTATTTATTTTTGTTTTATTTTATTTATTTTCATCATCTGCTGCAAAAAAGTGCCTAATACATAATGTTTAGATCCATGTATATTCCTATTTTAGCTGCTGCATCTAGTGTTATATTTTTGAAGCTATGGAAAACCTTCTTAACCTGGATCGTAGCAATTAACCTAAGGGATTGCTTCCAACACAGTTGGGAGAGTGTGGAATCTGTCTCTCTGTCTATAGCCAGACGTCATAATCTACTAAGGGGTTGCTGTTTGACTCTGAGTTAGTTGTTTTACGAGGATGGGCACTAACCCTCCAGCAACCCACTTGCTGACACGTAGGAAACACGTATGGGTTGGTTATATGGCTACCACCCAGCGTTGTAAATGGTTTCCTGGCATACACAAAATCATTAGGCTTGTCACTTAATATAAAGCCGTCTGAAAAGGAAAGAACAGCAATGAAAAGTGACAGATAAGATGGGCAAAGTAGGAGGAGATTAGGGCAGACACAGAAAAACAACAACAATGGCCATGGAAGAAGTAGGCAGTACTATATCAGGCGAGTGATGCACCCATCCACGTTCATATTTGCAGCTGGTGCATCTACTTAACAGAAAATCTTCACAGCCTGGATCATAGTTATTAGCCTATGACACTGCTTGCAATACAGATGGTTGGCTGTGGAATCGACCATTCCAATTATGATGTAATTGAACATTGTTTTGTACTTGTTCAGAACAAAGAACAAACCATAAAATTTTCTGAATGACAACCCACAGTGATTCCAAAGGCTTTTGCAAACACTATTCATGTTCGTTAGTTGAGAAGTGCAGGTTCGGCCTCATATTTCACTAACATCGGCGGTCTTAGTACCAATTTGAATTCCTTTCACTTTTTTCTCCAGTTATTATCCCTTCTCGCTCTGTTCCTCACAGAACCCCAAACGTCTCCCTCTGATGAAATATTCCAGTTTTGTTTTCCTGGTTACCATTTCCTCACAATCTTCTGTAACAAGGGTGGCATCTGTTGTTATATCAGGTATGAATTTGTAGTTGGAACAGTTTTGAGCTTCACTTTAGTAAATTATAATTATTCACTAGATAAACTATTTAAATACTAAGAAATACTGTACATCTGTGTAGTCCATCACTTTCCCAATGCTTCTTCAGATCCCAGTGTATTTGACTCCATATCCACACAGCTGGCTAACCTTAACTTCACTCTTTGCACTGAAATTATCATTTCGAGTGATTTTAACGTTCACAATGTAGAAAGGTAATTGCATTTTGGAAGGACTGATGATGCTTGTCTAGAGGCAAGCTGTTTGCAGAATCATTTAATCTCACGCAACTAGTAAAACAATGAACCAACCAGAATGCCTGTTAATCCTTACCATAACGCCTATCTCATGGATCTATTCCTGACAAATAATCCAGATGATTACAGGATAGAAGTACTGTCACCACTTGGATCCTCCGACCACAATCTAATCAAAGCCTCATTAGCAAGTTCTCCCAAATCTCCTTTCTGAACCTGTCACGGTGATCAGATGGCACTTTATGGCAGACTGGGATAGTTTCAGAAATTATCCTGCTGATATTCCATACCAGTCTTTCTTTTCCAGTGATATCAGTTTTACCCATTCTCATATTAATGACTTAATACAACCTGGTATAGAACTGTTCATACCAGGTCAACAGTTCACTATAAGATCAGACTCCCCAAAATGGTCTGATAGCAAACGTGCCAGAGTAACATTCCAAAATTTATTATCATATAACTCTTACTTAAGAAAAAAAAAAACGCATGAATCATTCAATTTACAATTACTAGAAACCATGCAAAAGCATTAATAAATTTTGACAAATCAGACTTTCTTCACAGCCAAGCATCAAAATTATTAAACATTCTTAATGACAATAGAACATTCTGGTCAACCATTATTTATTTCATTAACAATTTGAACAAGTCATCACCCATTCCCCCACTAAAGTCTTCAGATGGTAACAATACAAATGACTTGTGTGGTAAAGCAAACATCCTTGTCAGTATATGTGCCAGTAATTCTACTTTAGAGGAAGTTAGTCAGAACGTCCCTGTACAAGAACTTCGACTCTCTAGAAACTGCACCACTTATGATACAGATTAGGTATGTAAAATCCATCCTAGACAATTTACCAACCAACAAAGCTCCAGGTCTAGATGGAATTGCTTCGATTGTTTTAAAAAAGTGCTCTTCAGAACTTGTCCCTGTTCTAGCTAAAGTATCCAGGCTATGTATACATTATTCTTCATTCCCTGATTCTTGGAAAGAAGCCTATATCCACCCAAATCCGAAAAAAATGAAATTCCTCTGATCCCTCTGATTATGGACCAATAGCTATTACGTCTTCTCTTGATAAAGTATTTGAGATTGTAATTACAAAGCACATCGTAAAACATCTTGAATCCATAAAATTAATAAGTTGTAGACAGCATGGTTTTTGCAACGAAAGTTGCACTATTGATATACTCTGTCTCAGGACTCATACCATCCACCAGTCAATTGACCAACATGGAGAAACTTATGCAGTAGCCCTTGATATTTCTAAAGGTTTGGACAGAGTGTGGCACCGTTCCCTGCTATCTAAACTCCCTTGCTATGGCCTAACGTCTTTTGTTCCTCTGATTTCTTCATATTTCAGTGACAGAAAGGCAAGAGTTAAAGTAGATGATGTATATTCCAATTTCCACTTGATTAATGCAGGCATGCCATAACAATCAGTTCTGGTTCCAACCTTATTCCTAATTCATAATAGGGATCTCTAATCCCTCACCCATAATCCCATCCATTGATATCCAGATCATTCGACGCATCACAGTTCGTTCACACTTAAACACCCATTCACAAATTTCAGTATCTCTGACTCAACTCAGCACGCAAATCTCCATGAAGCAAAACTTTACTAAGATCACTGAATGGGAAAAAAATAACATTGTGTCAGTTAATGCTAGTAAAACCAAATATATACAGTCTGCTATGGAGTAGACTGTAGCACCAGTCGAACATGGAGGTACTCCCGAGATGGATGGCAAGCTGGTGACAAGAAGAGCTGGAACTCCCATTTCTCCAGCCTTCAGGGCTGTTCCTGACCATCTCCCTTTGCTGAACATTTTCAGCACTTTCATTAATGCAGAGAGTAGGCCAACATAATTTCACAATACCTCTACCTTCTACTGTCCACACCACACTACATGCACATTGCATATCACACCTTTTACTTCCTTCCCCCCTTAGCAATGCCTGCTGCATTAATATATGCTAATCTGGTGATATCTCAGACTGCCACCACCGGCAGGGTAGGGCTTGTGGCACAAGATCCTCCTGGTTGACATGAGGTACCTGTGCTGACAGCGGCTCTTGCACACACTGTTCGCGCTCAACAGCGGAGAAGTGCAGGTTCAGCCTTGTATTTCACCAATATCCGTGGTTTAAGTACCAACTTAAATTCCATTTACTTCTTTCTCCAGTCAGTATCTCTTCTAGCCCTGTTCCTTACAGAACCACAAATCTCTCCCTCGACTGATATATCTCCATTTTGTTTTTATGCTTACCAACTCCTCACAAACTTCTGTAACAAGGGTGGCACCTGTTGTTATATCAAATGTGAATTTGCAGTTGACACTGTTTTGAACTTCACTTCAGATAATTTTAATTATTCACTATAATTACCTAAATATTTCCAAATATACCTGGGTAGGCCTAGTTTATCTTTCCCCCAGTGCTTCTTCAGAACCAAGCATATTTGACCATATCTACACACTTGACTAACCTTAACCTCACTTTTAGCACTGAAATTACCGTTTTTGGTGATTTTAACTTTCATAATATACAATGGTTAAAGAATTATGCCAGGACTGACGATACTGGTCTAGAGTGTGAACCAATCTCACACAATTGGTAAAACAAACAACCAGAATACCCGACAATCCTGACCATATGCCTATTTCATGGGCCAATTCCTGACAAATAACCCAGATGAGTACAGCTTGGAAGTACTGTCACCATTTGGGTTCTCTGACCACAATTTCATCAAAGCCTCATCAGTCAGTTCCCCCAAATCTCCCCTTTTGAACCTGTTGGGATAGGGCAAACTAGGATGGATTTAAAAATTATTTTGCTGATATTCCATGGCAATCTTTCTTCTCCAGTGACATCAATTCTACCCAGTCCCACATCGATGACATATGACATAGTACAAGCTGGTATGGAATTGTTCATAACAAGCCAACAGTTCAATACAAGATCATATTCTCCAAAATGGTTTGAATGTTACTGTGCCAGAGCAACAACCCAAAAATCATTAGCATACAATGCTTACAAAAGTAAAAAATCCCTGAATCACTCAGTCAATTTAAAATTGCTAGAAACTGTGCAAAAACAGTAATAAATGTCAACATATCAAACTTTTTTTCAAACCCAAACATCCAAATTATTAAACAGTCCTAATGACAATAAAATATTCTGGTCAACTCTCAGTTCCTTCAAATAATAACTTTAATAAGTTGCCACCCATTCCCCCACTAAAATCTTCCAAAGGTTACACTACTATCAATCCGCTTGGTGAAACGAACATCCTTGCCAATACATTTGCCAGTAATTCTACTTTAGAGTAAGTCAGCCAGAATGTCCCTGTACTAGAACTTGACTCCAGAAATTTCTCTGCTTAACCCTCCGACTCCCGTTGACATATATATACGTCCACACGTTTTGTCACTGTGACTCCCGTTGACGTATATAAACGCGCGGCAATTGCAAGGTCCCTAAATTGCACAGTTTTCATGTGTTGCATGTGATTTTTGGTATGTATACACAGGACACCTTCCTCTACAAGATGCCAGGAAGGGTCAATGCCTTACCCCTCATGACCTCCTCCCCCTCCCGCACGCCATTGTCTTGGCAATTCACCTGTTACCAGTGACCTGGCCAGTAATGACACGTCGTTCCATGGTACGAAATTCAAGGCCAGAGTGATTCCCCAATCGATGACAATGTGGAGGACAAAGTTTACTTAGCACTGGAGGAAGAAACAGAGATGATGATCAGGTAATGTCGCCAAAAAAAGTCAGGTATGTTGATGTGTTTGGTGAGTGAAACAATGCTTATATCGCCTATATTACTGTGTGAAAACCAATATACTCTCGTACTACATATAAAATCGTACCAAATGAATAAATAAATAAATACCGTTTATGAGTGGTGTGGAATAGTTATCCTACCATAGAACTCGTTTTCTTTGGAGCCAGCATGATAGAAAACACAGTAAGGTAAAGGGTACTGCTACCTGTATTCAGTATTTTAAACTTCAGGTGAGTGATTTCTCTGAGTTTTCGATGTTTCTCACCAAAAACAGAGGTTTGAGCCAAATTTTTATTTTCCAAAACTGGTCTGGATTGGGTGGGGTCAGTGGTGGAAAATCGGTTGGGACGGGGTGGGTTAAGATATACACTAGATATGTGAAATCCATCATAGACAATTTACCAACTAACAAAGCTCCAGGTCCAAATGGAATTCCTCCAATTGTTTAGAAAAGTGTTTCCCTTAATTTGCTCTCATTCCAGCTAAATTATTCAGACTATGCCTAGGTACTCCTTCATTCCCTGATGCATGGAAAGAAGCCAGTATCCACCCAGTTCTGAAGAAAAGAAGTTCCTCTCACCCCTCTGATTAGAAACCAATAGCTATCACGTCTTCTCTTGCTAAAGTATTTGAGATTGAGATTGTAATTATTGGATAGCTAAGGTACTCCAATTGGTTTGAGCTGGTGCAGGTTTACTATATATCCATGGGGTTGGTGGGGCTTATTGCTCACATAATGCCACATAGGGACGAAAAAAGCTGGTCACTCACATCTTAAATGTCAGAACCAACTAAGCCTAGCCTGGGGCTCCTTTGTTCTTCATGGGCCAACACTGGATTAGATGATGAATGAATGTAACACCCATAATACTGGAATCTTTGGTGATTTTAATTTACCAGTTGCCAAATGGGGTAGGCCCTATCATCACACAGTGGGTTGGACCTATACATTAATGTGCAAGAAAATTCATTGCATCAGCTTGTAAAATGTCCAACACGAGGAGGTAGCACAATGCAGTGCACCCGGGGAGGGGGATTTAACCCTCACATTTGGGTTCGGTGTAGCCTTTGTTAACCCCATGACTGTGATATGTTTTGTATTCTAAATATACTGTACAATCTGGAGGTAATATGGATAGATCAAGACACCATAGCTAGAGGTAAATGAAGTGCAGTAATTCCATTTAGGACACATATTTTTATGATCTGTGCTATTAATTCCTAGATAAATATTAATTTCTCAGTAAATTGCATAAAAACTGTACTGATATATAAACCTGTCATTGCTACATTTAAAGCAATTCAGTGTGTTAGTTGTTAGTGCAAAGTTGCGATATTCTGAAACACCCCCCCATATTTATAACAAAGACTCACCCTCTCTGACTTGCCCTAACTTCCACAGTGCTCAATCCATTGATATCCACATTCCTCTCACTTACAAGGTTTTGTAGAGTTCAGTATGTAAATTACCCTGAGTTTGTACCCTTTCAGTACTTTAGTTAGTAACGGTATCTAAGTTTACTACATTGCTTTACATACTTTAGTGGGTAATAAGGTGCTCCAATCGGACTGAGCCTCTGCAGGTTTTCATCCATTGGGTGGTTGGGGTTTATCGTTCACTTAATATCACACAGGGATATGTGAGGCTGGTCACTCTATCTTCAATGTCAGGACTAGTTTGCCTAGTCCCAGGCTCCTATGGTCCTCATGTGCAACACAGGACTAGATGATGAATGAATAAAATAAAGTGAATAAATTATGCTATTAAAAAGTTTGTTTTTAATCCCTCCCTTTCAAAATTCCTGTGCACGGCCCTGAGGTAACATATAAGATCTAGTTTGCCCAAATGGTAAACTTAGTAAGTAATTTTATGGCAGGGGAAGAGATTAGTATTAATGACCAGTGCATGGTCACAACATGAAAATCAGTGACGACGCTGTCAGACTTAGTTACGAGAAAGTGCCTGGCTACAAGAGAGCAGATTTCTTAAAATTTAAGGAAATACTTGATTCTAGTGACTGGAACCGCGTTGTTCAAACTGTAGATATTAGTGATGCAGGGAAATTATTCATAGATATTCTCAGTAAAGCAATAAAGTTATGTATTCCAATGCACAAGAGATGGACTGCAAAAAATAATGCCTGATGATGGTATACAGATATTAAGCATTGCCTGTCAGCTAAAGAACTTGCACATAAATTTTTTTCGCCACAAATAATCAAAGTTAAAAGCAATTAAAGTTAAAAGCAACAAGCAAAGTTGAAAAAAAAAAAAAAAAATTGAAGCTCATGTTGCTCATATCAGTCAATCTAACCCTAAAGAATTCATGAGCTATATCAGAAACAGGAAGGATATAGCACCAACAAGCTCCTCGACTCTAGTCATAAATAACGGAGAGCCTATCTGTAATGGAATAGAGATAGCTAAAATTTTCAACACTTCCTTTGAATCCATATTCACAGCTGAAAATACAGATTCCATTCCTGCAGCATCTCCTGCTGCCGCAGAAAAGGGTAGCATAATTGAAGAGTGGATTAGCATAAGGTCGTAAATGCCACCACGGCCAATATGGAGTTAGGTATACCATTCTCTTCCTCAATCCTTCCTTTATCCCAGGAGAACAGATGTATGGCCATGTGATCATATCAATATGGTTGAATATCCTAATTTGATAGCCCTTATAGATTTTGCTCTAACTTTTTTTTTTTTTTCTCATTTTTTAAAAAATGGCATTTATGGCCTTATGCTAATCTACTCCTCAATTAGTGATATAACTGACAGCAAGAATGATTTATGGCTTGCCGTTGGTGCGCTTAAAGTGAATAAAACGCCTGGGCCAGATAAAATATCTTTCTGCATTCTGAAAGAATCGGTGAATGATATTTAAAAGCCGTGAGCTAAGCTATTCAATAAATTACTAAGTTATAGTTTAAACTGGCAAATCTAACTCCAGTATTCAAAATAGGCAACAGACTGCAACCAGAAGAATATTGGCCAATAAACTTAACTTTAGTGGTTTGCCAGTTGTTGAAAACTGTTATCAGAAATAAACTTGTTAAGCAGTTACAAATAATTAATCTCGTGAAAAATTCAAAACACGGTTTTCTGAATAATCTCTCTTTCCTTATGAATCTTCTGGATTTCTTCTATGATATATCTAATACGTACAATGAGACCAGATGCTTTGACATTGTCTGTCTCGAATTTCAGAGAGCATTTAATAAAGTTTACCGACTACTATAGAAAATGAATGCACATGGGTTCAGAGGCAGTGTGATCGAGTGGATCGATAATTGGCATACGGGACGTAAACAAAGAACTGCAATAAATTTTAAAGAAACTGGAATGATGTTACTACTAGTGTGCCACCAGGCTCACAGTTCGGTCCTATTTTGTTTTTAATATAAATAAATGATATAGATGAGGGTTTATTTTGTATAATATCCAAACTTACTCATGATGCTACAGTTGCAAACAGACCAGACACATTTTTTCTGAGGCTCACAATTCAGACCGACGTCAATTGACCATTTAATTGGATTCAAACCTGACAGATGGGCTTTAGTATTAGTAAATGGAAAGTGCTAAATTCTGGAAATAGAAATTAAAAAGCCAGTCACACTATAAACTAGGATGCATTCAAAAAGTGCATACCTCCGCCTGTGACACTGCCATTAAAAAGGATCCGGATCCGTAGAGATACTGTGTGGAATACATAAGTTCCTGATTCACCCCCAAATTTAATCAATTGTTCGATGACCCATGGCCCACTCATCCCCCCCGAATGATTTTTTTTTTTTTTTTGGAAATTTCGGAGATACTGTGCGGGATACATAGGATCCAAATCCACCTCAAAATTCAATAAATTCTTTCTTCACCAATGGCCCACCTCCACAAAGTTTCACTGAAATTCATTGAGAACTTTTGGAGATAATGTGAAGGATACTCCGGAACCGGATCTGGATCTGCCCCAAAATTTTATACATTCTTTCCCCGCCCATGGTTCACCCTTCCACAAAGTTTCATTGAAACGTTTGGATATATCATGTAGACAAACAAACATAGGCAAATACATAAAATCCTCCGACTTCGTTGGCAGAGGTAAAAATATGCAACTACTGTAGATAATGTCAGTCATGATAAAGCCTTAGGAATTAAAACAATAAATGATCTTAAACCGGGCAAACAATGTACAGAGTCTGTTAGGAAAGCCAGCAAATTAATGATATTTATTGGTAGATCACTAAAATCAACTGTAGATCAGGGAATATCATCCTCAACTTGTTTAATTTTCTAGTACACCCTCATTTAAAGTGTCCAGTTCTGGTCGCCTTATTACAAAAAAGGTATAGAGAAACTTACGAGAGTGCAAAGAAGTTACAAAAATGATACTTAAATTCAGAAATAAACATACACGGAGAGTTTAGAAGGTCTGAATCTCTTTAGCTTAAGTAAATGCAGGTTACGATTAGATTTAATTCAAGTATTTAAAGTATTCAAAGAGTGCGATAATATTTCTATAGATAAATACTTTACAGTTAATTACTTGAATTATAGTACAGGTAATAGTCATAAAATAATTGGCAGACGATTCCAGTTGCACGAAGCTAAGCATATCTTCTTTAATAGACTTGTAAATATATAGCAGAAACTGCCCTCCAAGGTAATAAACTGTGATACAATCCTAACCACTAAAAGTCGCATCGATAAGTATCTGCCTTCTAACCTCCAGCTTAGTATATCCATTCCTGAATAATACATTTTTGTGGTATATAAACTTTTCTATTTCAGAGCCTGTGTGATATGACCCACGGAAGAACGCTGATAAATATAGTTGACCTAATGTTAACACCCTTTTCAGGTAGATAATGTAGAATAAGATTTCCTATTCCTCTTTCCTATGAATTTCCACGACAGTTATTCAGTGTTAAATGTTACATGGTGGTCCTTCCCACTATTGCACTACTGGCTTCGGCTGCAATATTTGGTGGCTAGAGAGGAGCCTTCTTGCTTTTCTATCCTTGTATTTTGCTGATAGAATTGTTTTTATTTGTAATATTCCCTGTACCAAACAACTACTCAAAGACCAACATTTATGTTGCTGTTTGATTTTCTTTATACTCTTTTGTACTTCCTTTTTAGCCATTCTGCAACCCCCCAGTGTGGATGGCTCGGGAGTGGGGTGTATACCACGTCCTCTCTTGTCCACTGTCACATGGCCTGTGCCCTGTCACCGCATTCATGGTCAGCTACTATTAATCTGTCTCATATGGTGTGTGTGTGTGTGTGTGTGTGTGTGTGTGTGTGTGTGTGTGTGTGTGTGTGTGTGTGTGTGTGTGTGTGTGTGTGTGTGTGTGTGTGTGTGTGTGCTTGTAGAAAGTACAGTAAGTGTGCATCTGTGAGAGGAGGAATTATATGTGTCTATGTGTTCGTGTGTACAGGAAGAGTTTTCACTTAGAAATCATCGCACGCACTAAAAGGCAAGGAAAACTATCTGAGGTGGAAAACAATAATCCTCGACGGGAATCACTGCCAGAAAAATTAACACATTCTGGCTCTTGTACATAATGTCACCTAAATGACATCGCCTGTCGTTGTGTTGAAGTAGAATAATAGGGTTTACACATCATGAGGGCATTAATGGACATAAGGCTCTCAGGCTTTTATAATTCACTCATAGAAGGATGAACTAAAGGGCCCGGCAACAGATGAAAAATAATGCGGGTGTAATCCTAACCAAGAGTATTAGTGCAGATAAAAAGAAGAAAGCTCGGGAAAAAACGGACATGCTTTACAAACGGTTCCTGTTGAAAACAACAGATAGAAACAAGCAGGATCATTCAGAGTGCGCAACACCTACGCCCAGCAACTCATCAATGGGACGAAAATTTGGTTGTGCATTTTGACTTTGACCTTAGACAGCTTACTCTCAAAGTCGAATTACTTCACTCCTGCCAACCCCTCAAGCCTTTCACGAACTGATTCATTTAAAATCAATACTGAATTGACTGTACCTGGTGACCTTGACCTTTGTCGTTTCCCTGATGATAATATTGTGATCCCTACCCTGGCGTATGGAAGCGAGGCATGGACCTTGCTAGAAAGGAATAAGTCAAAAGTGATAGCAGTGGAAATGAGTTACTTGAGAGGAGCATGTGGAGTGACATGGAGAGACAGGTTGACGAATGAAGTGAAGGCACGTTGTGGGGTGGATGTGGATGTGGTTGAGAAAATTAGGAGAAATACACTGAGGTGGTTTGGACATGTGGAGAGAATGGAGAATGAAAGACTAAGAGGGTGTATGAAGGTGAAGTGGAGGGAGTGAGAGGGAGGGGAAGACCGAGGATGAGGTGGAGGGATGGGGTTGAAAGGTATATGAGGGAGGAGTGAGTTGGGGGGAGGGCAGTCAAATAGTAGGCGACAGAGCAACGTGGAGGCGTTTTGTCTGCGGCCACCCTTTGCGGGATTAGGGCGTCGGACTATAGATATATAGATAAATAGATAGAATCTCTTTATCCTTGCTTTAACCTAAAGCCTTCCACAAAGTTTAATGTACAGTACATGGATAAAAAAAAAAAACTATTTAGTTTGACCTCACCATGTGACCTGTACCTATGAACCAGTTTTTAAAAACAATAACTCAGCTTCATGGCTGATCCTCAATTCATCCACCAAGTTTTATCCAAATCAGGTCAAGTTTGATCGAAACTAGGCCAGAATTGTTTTAGCTGTTTTCTTCACACATAAACTCAAGAGTCAAATTTGGCCCTTCAATATGACCTTCACCTTTGACTAATTTTTCTAGAAAATGTTTCCGTTTCCTTGCCTGAACTTTATCTCTTCCAAAGTTTGGTTCAAATCAGGTCAAAGCTTAGGGGTGACCTTGCCATGTGACCTTGGTCTTTGATAGTTCAAAAAATTATTATTTTTTCTTTTCCATATCAACCCCTCTAGACAATTTGGTCTATATCGGATTTTTAAAAAATAAGTTTTAAGATAACTTTGCCCCGTAAACTTGGCCTTTAACCAATTGTTCTAAAGAAATAGATTTATTCCATGGCTCACCCTCAGACCTTTCACAAAAATAGGGTAAAGATAAATTTAGAAAAATATTTAAGTCGTTTCGTTAACAGTCACACACACACACACACACACACACACACACACACACACACACACACACACACACACACACACACACACTACCTTGTTGCCAAGAAACAACAGGGAAGCCTATGAATATACAACACCCCAAAGGTAAATCCCATTTTTTGACGCGGCTGCTATCTGGCGTCCCTTCTCGCTCAGGCTTCGTAAAAGTCAAGGAAAAAACTTAGCAGATGAGAAGACGGGGCAAGAGAAGGTAAATTGTATATAGGATGTACTGAGTGCCGACAAGAATCGAGTGATTTTGTATCATATATATGCCTTATTAGACATGTTCCTAATTGGTCCCCTGCGACAACGTTCCTCAGAGAGAGTTGGGGCTTGTACTAAATGGTAAATGAAAAAGAAGAATGTACTCTTAAGAGTCCTTGTTTCCGAAATCCCTATAGTACGACGCTTGGCTTAAGAGAAGTCACACAGAACATAAGACTAGTTATTCGCTGTTCAGGTTGGTAATTTAATGCTTTGCTGCATTATACGTGAATCAATTGTCGATGACAATGTTACTTCTCCAGTCTGTAAAATCTTCGAACTGCAGTTGCAGCAACAGTTCTTTGCTTGAGGGGAAACCTTGGCTACAACTTCCCATCAGCCAGAGACAGGATCAAAGGATGTGCAGAAACTGTTGCTCATTAGTGTACAGTTGCAGACATAATTAGCAGTACAATTGTCTACGTGACATTTAGCAGTGATCTTAGGAAAACACAGACTTTTCATGATACTGTACAAAGGTTCATAATTACTCATCTAAAAGTGGAAGGATAATATTAATATGTCCACAATCGTATGTATTGTAATGGCCGGTTTGCACAATCCTATGATGGTCGGACAGGTGTACTGTACACGTTCAGGTCTTATTCTTCAGGTGCTGAAGGGCAACTGATCCATAGGACTGAGGTACACCACTTTGTCACTGGTGATGTGACCTACCCTCATTCACTGTTTCACATATGACTATAAGTGTAAGGTGTTTAGTACAGGATAATAAATTCGTTAAAAATTTTGAGATGTTGAAGTGGCTGTGTTTGCAGAAGGGAACAAGGGACATGCTACCGTAGCAGTGACGTAGGAACCGGGGGGAGGGGAGGTTTACAAGTCCACCCATCGATATTACTGGGGAGGGCCGATGTATGCTTAGGCCCACCCAATATTTTTACACAAAAATTACATAATCACAGTGCCTAAAACTTCTTACTGTGACTTAGGTAACAGCAACTACGTCCAGTACATAACATTCATAAAGGAATTATTTCATTGGAAAGTTCCTTCATACAACCTCTCTCTGTTCCTTATCATCAGTCATTAGATTTCAGAGCTCTAGTCCATAAGACTGTCCGCAGCAAAAATTTTATCGAAATATACTGTACCGTGCTTAACCAAAGGATGTTACGACTGCAGTAGCTGCGCAGTGGGGACAGCGCATTGGCACTGGCCTGCTCTGAAAAGAGCCAGAAAGAATCTTCACCCAACAGTCACGTTTCGTACGTGTCACTGAGTGTGTTCATGCCCAAACACACCGTTCTTATATTTATATTCCATAAAGAAGGTGAATACTTCAACAGAAGAAATATGAAGTCAGTTAAGTCTTCCTTCAAGAAAATAAGTACAATTATGTGTTTGTGTAATTTTCTCTACAACGGTTCAGTGAAATATGAATTAAACAAATTATTTTCTCTCTATAATAACTGTAGATAACCAGCAGTGATATACGAGTATAATAAAACACTGTAATATTACTTTTATTTGGCCAGTGAAACCTAACAGCGGATGTACTGGTGATGTTGTTGATCAAGGTGATAAGACCCAGGCCACTGTAGTAGTGGAAACAATAAGCTATGAAAACACAGACTCAGCTTCACCTGATAATACACCCTGAAAATTCACTAGTGGTGAACCTGGACCTGCTTCTTCAGCATGTCAGGTTGAGGCACTGAAGACGTTTTGATATTTTCCACACATCTCATGCTATAATTCTCACTAATATACCTTTTTTTTTTTCTTTAGAAAGATGTAGAGTAACATATTTTGACTATGGTACACATGATGGATAGCGATTTTCATCCAAGGGACACATTTGTGTAGATCACTAATATGAGTAATTTCTTTCCTGTACTTATGGGCCATGGCATAGCCAAGGGGGTTAAAGGGGTTAGCTAACCCCACAAGAGAGAGGGCTCTATCCTTTACTGTTATTCTTATTCTACCTTATGTGTGACAAAAGCTTAATTGCTTTTCTCGTATTTATTTAAGCTCAGAATATGATCTAATACCCAGTGCATACGGCCTCTAAACGTCCCTGAAATTGATAAATTTTCACAAATTTCTTTGGAGGGGTCACAATGCCCCCCCCCCCAAGCTGTTTGGCTTCCTTCGTTCGCCATCCCTCTGCCTTGTGCTTCCCCAGTAACAATTGTTCCGACACCAATGATGTGTGGTTTTTCATGTATTCGCTTCCGCACACAAACTGGATAGTTCGTTCCCTGGGCCCAGGCAAATCTCAGATGTTACATTCACACAACACCTCCTGGTCAGTACAACTCAATCCATGCTGACTACATGCTATCGCTGTTTCTTTTAGTAGGACTTTGTGCGAGTATTAGCTAGAGTGCTTTTGTGGCATGTCTATGGATATTTTCGATTATAAATTAATGCACTTAAAAAAAAAATAAGTTCTCCAAACTGGGTCCTTTTCTGGCCTGAGATCGATCTCGAGTTCTTTGGGATAGCAGTCCAGTACTCTATCATTTAACTATCATCTCCCCTTTGGTATATGCAGTTAATTACAAGAGCATTGAGAAAGCCATCAAGCAAACTAAAAGGGAGAGAAACTAAAAGAGAAGAATGAAGATGGGTGAGAGGAAGAGAGGAAGAATGAAGAGAGAAGTGTGAAGGAGAAACATTCATACTTGGTTCTTTCTTTCCGCATCGTCTTCTCCATTGTCTCCTTGTCCTTCCCTTTTCCACCTCATTCCTAATTCCCTAATGTGTTTCTTGTTTTCTTACACATACATTCCATAATAGGTCCTCTCCTGTCACATACTTCTCTACTGCCTGTACCAAACCGTTCACACCCATGCAATTTTCATCCCACTCAAACTAATCTCCCCTGTTAACTCCTCCTTGTATATTTCAATTACACTGAATAATAAGCACTTCTCTATCCATTAAATGTTTTCGCACATATATCTCCCTGAACATATTATTTCTTGGTTCCTTTACAGTGCATTATAATCGTTATCTTTCGGTTTTACATTTTTAAAAACATTTCTTACATTATTTCCTTATCAGTCTCCTCGTCTCTCTGTTGTCTCTGCCAAAACGCAAACATTCAAGCATTTCTCACCCCACGTGCTACATTTCATCTCTTTTATATTTTGACAAGCATTGTATATATATATTATTTTTCGGCACCATTCTCTTCCCATATAATCTCTTTCCAGTTTTCTCAAGCAATGACTCAAGAGCATTTTGCCTTGGAGGTTCACACTGCATTAAAACCAGCTCTCTTGTTCGTTTCATGTTTTCCTACAAATATCATTGTGACATTTCATACCCTGCCTTTTCCCCTCTCCAGCTCCACTATTATAGCTCAAACATTCACCCTGTTATCATCCTAAGCTCCCCTTTCTTTCTTTTGGATCCCCATCACACACTATATTTTGTTTACTACCCAGTAAAGGACATATTCTGTTCCCACAAAATATATCAATATTTCTTCGTTTTCTTATATATATATATATATATATATATATATATATATATATATATATATATATATATATATATATATATATATATATATATAAACTCATTATAGCGTCGGAGTCCCCAATGAGGTGGGGAAAATTAAACCCGCACCATCCTCCCCTCCACCGGTGTCGGCCAGGAGAGATGCTTGGAGCCACTGTCTGACTCACTTTCTCATATCTGCATCATTCGTGGCCTTTCCTCGAATGTTCTATCTATCGAACACCAACTCTTCCTCTAAACCTCACCTTTTTCTTAATGAGGCTCAGCTGTCTGGGGCAAATGATGGCACAACCGTCTCTGTGTCCTCCTACTTTCTCTTTATTCATTGAAAAGCCAAAGATTGCTGTTGTGTGTATGTACGCAAGAACCATATATATATATATATATATATATATATATATATATATATATATATATATATATATATATATATGTCTATATATCTATCTATCTAGATAGATATTTTGTCATATATATATATATTAATAACAGAACAGCGGAAGGAAAAACAAATGAATAAAAAAAATAATCCATACGCCAGATTACTGGTGTCCTCTGTTCATAAAATATCTGTAACAGATAGACTTGACCAGCTGTAGGTTGAAGTTTGGAGGGAAACAACTCTGGGGAAGCGACTTCCAAAGAGATGCAGAACGGGGAATGAAAGAATTCTAATAGGCAGAATTTCTGCAATATGGCTGAGTGACTGCAGTCATGAGCGCTACCAGATGCCCATGTAGCACAAAGGAAGGCATGGATAGGTGGCATCATGGACGCAACTCCGTCTGAGCATTTGCCATAAAAATATCTGTAAAATAATGCAAGGGAGGCAACATTCCATCTTACTTGTAGGGGAGGTAGTTAATTTGTAATGGCAGGGTTGTTAATAATTCGAACAGTCTTGTTCTGAATTTTGTCTAGTTGTTTTAATGCAACCTCTCCACATCCATTCCACAAGGGTGAGCAATATGCAAGCTGAGAGCGGACATGACTCTTATAAATTATAGACAGCTGCTCGTCAGTGAAGTAGTTACGGACACTACATTAATCCAAGTTTCTTTGAGGCGGTTTTAGCAAGTGATCTAGCACGAGAGGTCCAGCTGAGGGCATTGTTAATTGAGACGCCGAGAATTTCAATACTTTTGGAGATGGGAATATTAGTAGTAATGAAGGCAATATACGAATCTGGCAATATCTGTCTATTAGTAAATTTATATTTAGTTTTACTAACATTAAATGAGACAAGTTTGTTTTCTCATTCACTGATCCTAGATAAGTCTTGATTTATGGAGATGGCTGTACTGAGTTGAGACGTAGAGATATTAGACTTTGTACATGGGTGCCTGAGTGTGAATGAACTATGTAGTGTTGAGTCATCAGCATATGACTGGATGGGATTGTGGGTGACAGATAAGAGATCATTAATATGAACCAGGAACAGGGTTGGGGCCAGAACTGATCCCTGCGGCACGCCGGCGTTAATTGAGTGGAAATTGGAATATACATCATCTACTTTTACTCTTGTTTTCCTGTCACTGAGATATGAGGAGATCAAAGGAACAAAAGACGTTAGTCCATAGCAAGGGAGTTTGGACAGCAGGGAATGGTGCCATACTCTATCGAAAGCTTTAGAAATACCAAGGGCTACTGCATGAGTTTCTCCATGTAGGTCAATTGACTGATGGATGGTATGAGTTAGGAGATTGAGTATGTCAATGGTGGATCTTTCGTGGCGAAAACCATATTGTCTATCACTAATTCAGTTGCTGGATTCAAGATGTTTAACAATGTGCTTATAAATTAAAGTTTCAAAAACCTTACCAAGAGAAGATGTGATTGCTATTGGTCTGTAATCAGAGGGGTCAGAGGAACTTCCTTTCCTCGGAATTGGGTGGATATTGGCTTCTTTCCATGAATTAGGGAATGAAGAAGTACGTGTGCATAGTCTGAATAATTTAGCTAGAACAGAGGCAAGTTCAGGGGAACACTTTTTCAAAACAATTGGCGGAATTCCATCTGGGCCTGGAGCTTTGTTGGTGGGTAAGTTGTCTAGGATGGAGTTTACGTATCTTGTCTATATTATAAGTGGAACAATTTCGGGAGAGTCAAGTTCGATTACTGGAACGTTCCGGCTGGCATCGTCTATGGTAGAATTTCTGGTGAATGTACTGGCAAAAATATATGCTTTCGCACGTGGGTCATTTGTAATGTTGCCATCTGAAGATTTCAGTGGGGGAATGGATGATGATTTGTTTAAGTTATTATTGAAAGATTGAAGAGTTGACCAGAATATTCTATTGACATTAAGGCTGTTAAGTAGTTCTGATTCTTTTGAAGAAAGTTTGATTTAGCTAGATTTATTACATCTTTTTCTAGCAATTTTAAATTGAGAAAGTGATTCAGATGTTTTTGATTTTAAGTAAGAGTTATATGCTAATGACTTTTGGGCTGTTGCTCCGGCACAGTCGCCACAAACCATTTTGGAGAGTTCGATCTTTTAGTGAACTGTTGACTTGGTATGAATAAATCCATACCAGCTAGTATTAAGTCGCAAATGTGGAACTGGGTATAATTGGGATCACTAGAGAAGAAAGACTGCCATGGAATGTCAGCAAGATAATTTCTAAATCCATCCCAGTTTGCCCTATCAAAGTGCCATCGGGTCACCCTGACAGGTTCCGAACGGGGAGGTGTGGGGGGGGTTAACTAATTAGGCTTTGATGAGATTGTGGTCCGAGGATCCAAGTGGTGACAGTACCTCTATCCTGTATTGATCTTGATTATTTGTCAAGAATAAATCCAAGAGATGGGCACTATGGTCAGGATTATCAGGTAATCTGGTTGGTTGCTTTACCAGCTGGGTGAGATTAAACGATTCTGCAAACAGCTCGCAATCTAGACCGGCGTCATCAGTCCTAGCAGAGTGCGATAACCATTCAACATTATGTATGTTAATATCACCCAAAATGGTAATTTCGGTGCTAAGGGCAAGGTTAAGGTTACCCAACTGTGTGGATATGGAATCAAATAAACAGGGTTCCGATGAAGCACTGGGGGAGCGATAGACTACACTGAGAGAGAGAGAGAGAGAGAGAGAGAGAGAGAGAGAGAGAGAGAGAGTGAGTGATTGATAGATAGGTACCATATATATATATATATATATATATATATATATATATATATATATATATATATATATATATATATCATCCAATCCATTGCCGCCCATGAGCGTAGGAGCCAATGGATAGGGATAGGTAAGTTGATCCTGACACATAAAATGTGAGTAACCAGCCTCACTCATCTCTGAGTGGCATTACATGATCAATATAACCCAACCACCCGTTGGATATAATCCTATGCAGGCTCAATCCGACTGGAGCGCCTTAATTACCTACTAAATCACCAGGCGCCATAACTTGGTCATATAGTTACCACATAGCATAGTGACATGTAGAGGTGTATGGTATGTAGGAGGACTGCTGGGCCTTGATAGCAGGCTGTGAAGCCTATGCCCAGAGTCGGACACATAAAAAAAAAAAAAAAAAAAATGGTTTCATGGTGTAGGGGAAACCACTTGGCTTGTCACTCAGTGTTGAGTCATCCACTGGCAAAAGGAAGAGGAAAGAGCGAAAGAAAGAAGGACAGACGAGGGGGTGTAAAGTCACCCGTAGGCAGAAGGAAAAGGAAAGAATGAAGGGAAGAAAGAAGAGGAAGGAAGGAATAGAGGGAAGGGCAGACAACCAAAACATCACTACACTGAGTGAGTGGATGGTGAGCGCCCCCACCTACCACAGCTTATATAATTATGTATGTATGTATCTGTCTATCAATCTACCTATCTATCTATCTATCTATCTATCTATGTATTCCTCTCTCTCTCTCTCTCTATTCCTGAACATCTTTCCCTGACTCCTTCATGCACTTTAATTCGAATGTCCTTCTCATATTTTCTTTTTTTTTTCTTTCATACACTGCATGTCCCAGAATATCTTTAATCTTTCTTTGACACTGCATTATAATTGGTTTCCTTATGCTGATCCTAATTTTATAATTTCTCTTGCCGTATTTTTTCATTCATATCTTTCGGAACATCTTACACGGTTTTATGAATTTTCACAATCACAGTGCGTTACTGCCCATTCATTTCTCTTTCTCACATATCCTTTACCGGCTCTACCCCTCTCCACTGCCTCAGTCAAGGCGCTCACACTCTCCCAGTTCTCATTCTAAACAATTCGTTGTAACTCATTATTCCCCCTTCTCTCTCCTTACCTTCCCTTTCTCCCTTCTTACCTTCCCTTTCTCCCTTCTTTTCTTTTCTTCCTCCTAACACCCCTTGTCTCCCTCTTAACACCCACTTTCTCCCTCCTAACATCTCTTTCCTTCTTTCTGATTACACCATTTATCCCCATTAAACACCTCTTTCCACCTCCCACAGCTCCCGGCTTTCCATCTCATCCTTTCTTTCGTATCACAATCATCTATTTCTCCTATATTATACCCCGCTTTCTCTCCCAATTCTCTCCTGTTAACACCCTATTTTTCCATTCTTAGCACTCG
Organism: Coenobita brevimanus; assembly: GCF_032717465.1. Classification (NCBI taxonomy): domain Eukaryota; kingdom Metazoa; phylum Arthropoda; class Malacostraca; order Decapoda; family Coenobitidae; genus Coenobita; species Coenobita brevimanus. The sequence continues at coordinate 27,687,650 of NC_137032.1, read as the reverse complement.
ATTCTTCCCGTCTTAACTCCCCTTTCCAACCCTTTCAATTTCCCGATCTCAAACATCACCTGGTCACCCTCCAATTCTTTCCCCTTCCCTCTATTATATTTTATTTGCATCTCGTTTCACATTCATTCGACCCCTCTCTTCCCTCATTCAGTCTCCAGTTACATTGTCTCCTTTTCAGAATATCCCCTCCCATCAGATAAACGATCATATTTTGATTATACGGATATTTTATGCCATAATATCTACCATATGTTTATCATTTTCGAAACATTCAGAATCATTGCTATGATTCTCTGTCTGTCTGTCTGTCTGTCTGTCTGTCTCTCTCTCTCTCTGTCTGTCTGTCTGTCTGTCTGTCTGTCTCTCTCTCTCTCTCTCTCTCTCTCTCTCTCTCTCTCTCTCTCTCTCCAGTCCACCACTAATCTGATACATGCTTTCTCTCTGACCACCAGTTGAATCACGCCTCCTAATGCTTTTCTTCCCATTCTGAATCTATAACAATCACGAGACCTCATTTTTGCACCCTGTCAAGGCGAACACTATTTATCCCACATAATCTCCCACTTCCTTCCATCATGGTAGTTTTATCACATGGAACAATACGTTTACTTACTTCTTGCTATGTATTATACTTTCCCCTGCATTTTACTTTCCCTTACCTATGTCAAACATGAATATATTCTCACTGACCTAATCCAGTTATAAGTCTCTGTCAAGGACATACCTTACTGAGGCGTCCCACTGACCGACATTATTGGTTGTGTTTCTGTCACTGATGCCCCATATAACACATCTCACACCGTTTGTGTCTTTGCCAATAAATTTTTGTTCTAGTCTAGTATACCCAGGTAGAAAATACAGTAAAACCAACTTATGATTGATCAAACGTTTCTACTCGACCATACGTGAATCTCGGTGGACAATTCTCTCGAGGGATAAGCATAGACAGAGGTTAGTCATTTTTAAAAACATCCAAGAATTTATCACGAGTCTTGCCGGGTAAGTACTACGGTCTTCAAAGGGCTTTATCTATAGCACACTTTTTCCACTATTGATTTTTCTTCCCTCCTCTCTTAATACCCCTCTGACACGCCTAACTTTTATAGTTTTCATTCATACACACTTCGCTGACCCTCCTTTACCTCCTACCCTGTTCTATTCCTCCTCCTACTTAGCCCGTCACTCCCCGACCCTATTTCTCACTCTCCTACCGTATTCCCGACTTCCATATCCAGCTCCCCTACTCTCCTATCCTGTCCTTCCACTCCTCTACCGTGTCCCCCATGCCCCCTACCTTTTCTCCCACTCCCTCCTCCCTGTCTTCCCACCCCCCTACCCTATCCCTCTACTCCTCTCCCCTGTTCCCCACTCCCCTACTCTAACTTCCACATTCCTACCCTGTCCTCCCAAATCCCCTTCCCTGTCCTCCTACTACCCCCATTGTCTTATCAGTTGGGCTGCTGTATACATCAACCATTCCGGATTTCCTTGGCTGCTGTTCTTTCTCTGTCCACTCCATTGCTTACCAATGTATGTGCATGTTTGTATGCCACTGCAGATGGTTACCATATCTGACACTCTGGGACCGATGTGGACCGCGATTTTTAAATATTCAAAATTAGGGTAGATTTTGATATATATATATATACTAGACTCATCAGTCTCGACGTACAGGGATATACAAAAGTAGGCATTCAATTTGTTTACACTCCTTTTTTATAGTCTTACTACTAACCGTTAATCACAGTGGAGAATAGACGGCATTACTCAAAAACAGAACAATGATTATATGCAGTATATTGTAATGACTCTGTACTGTGAGTTATAAGTGGTATCTATCTTTCTATCTATCTATCTATCTATATAGGTGGGGCGCTCACCATCCACTCACTCGATGTAATGCTGCTCTCGGGTGTCTGCCCTTTCCTCTCCATCCTTCTTTCTTTCCATTCTCTTCTGTCTTTCTTTCCTTCATTCTTTCCTTGTCATTCTGCCTACGGGTGATTTTACACTCCCTTTTCTGTCTTTCTCTCCTTCATTCTTTCCACTTCCTTCAGCCTGTGGGTGACTCTACATTGAGTGACAAGCCAAGTGGTTTCCTGTGCACCAGGAAACCATTTACTACGCTGGGTGGTAACCATATAACCAAATTTTGGCGCCTGGTGGTTTAGTGGGTAATTATTGCTCTCCAATCGGATTGAGCCGGTGAAGGTTTATATCCAAGGGATGGTTGGGGTTGATTGCTCATGTAATGCCACTCAGGGATGAGTGAGGCTGGTCACTCTCATCATAAATGTCGGGACCAACTGCCTAGACCCGGGCTCCTACGCTCCTCATGGGGCAATGTAGGATTAGATGATGGATGGATGGAATATATATATATATATATATATATATATATATATATATATATATATATATATATATATATATATATATATATATGTTATTTACACTAGCAGGGGTACCCGGGATTGCCCGGGTCAAACAGGCAAACACACTGAATCTATTTGTTCTAGTTCAATCTTTCTACTCCAGAAAGACCATGTACCTCTTATGGTTTTGAAGAGGGATTATAAGATGTCCAGTAACATTCTGTTTCAGCTTTCGCAGACTAACGCACAGTACTTGTGCGTACTTGTTTACTATTACAGGTGACTTCAAATGACCTCGGTGGTCAACCTCACATAGCCTATGTCCGAACCTGAGGTCATGTGAATCTCCATGCCAAAAATTCTGCTGCTGGGTCCAGTCGTTCGAGCGTGTAGTGTTGGTGACCTTAAATAACTTCCGACCAGTGACCTCAAATGACCTCGGAGGTCAACCTCATATAGCCTTTGTCCGAAATGAAGGTCATGTGGGTCTCCATGCCAAAAACTGGGCTGCAGGAGTACCTGATGTTGTCCGGCCAAATATGGCGAACACTGTACTGGTGACCTCAGATGACCCAGATCTAAATTTTGACTCCCCTTAAGCCATTCTTGGGTCACTATGATTCAGAATATATATGGGTCTGGGTATTTCTGGCCCTTAGTTTGGGCGTGTTGAATGGATAAATAAACAAACAATGCAGCTCTTATATATGGATAGATAGATAGATAAATAGATAGATGGATACATGAGGTGCCATCCAAAAGTTCCAGTAATTTGAATATTGTAGGAAAATAAGCCACCTTACCTCCTAGTTCTCACTGTTGCCTTCGAAGTAGTCCCCTTGGGCATGTATACGGTGGTCCCAGTTTTTTTTCCACGAGTCCATGCATCCCTGGAAGGCTTCAGGCGTGATGGTCATGAGCACCTCATGCGATTCTGTCTGGATCTCCTCAATAGAGTCAAATCAACGCCCTTTCAGACGTAATTTCAGCTTGGGAAACAGGAAAAAGTCACAGGGGGCAAGGTCAGGCGAATTGGGTGGGTGGGGAAAGACTACGGTGTTATTGCAAGCCAGTAACTGCCAGACAACAAATGATGTGTGGGCGGGGGCGTTGTCATGATGCAGGACCCAGTCCTTGTTCTTCCACTGTTCTGGACATTTATGGCAGAAGATCTCCCACAGATGTTGCAAAACTTCACAGTAATACTTTCCGCTGACAGATTGAGTGGGTGGGACAATTTCCTTGAGAACAATCTCTTGGATATCGAAGAAACCAATCAACATCGACTTCACATTACTGCTCCATTGGTCTGCCATTGCAAAGCCGCCAAACCACCTACACACCACGTTACATTAGTAAGAGTAGCTCAACAACACGTCCACTTACAGTCACGGCCGGGGCCACACTGATGCACAAGGGGTGTTGCTGACTCCTCCTAGCGGCAAAAGGCAAAACTGCAAACTGTTGGCTCCCTCTGTTCAAATTACTGGAACTTTTGGGTACCGCCTCGTAGATACAAATATAGATATAGATAGATAGATAGAGAGAGAGATATGACTGTGAAGGTAAAAGAAACACAGAGACAAACAAAATTAATACACTTTCATTACAAAATCCCTACACAGTATATCGGAAAATTATATAAGTTCTTTTGTACAATGCACAGGTGCACAGCGAGACACTTCTAACCTAATCAGAATCACTTGCAAACCTTCTCAAACACGATCAGACACTTCAACAAACAGAATACAAGAAGAGAACAGTCACATTATGAGGCTGTCAACTATAAGTTAAATACACAGTCATATCCTACGACTCGATGTCTTGTAGTACTTTACACTACATCACTAAAATAAGAGAGTGACATAAAGGAGGCTGGATATGAAAGTGAAGTAGTCCTACCACCTCTAGAATTCTAAATAATTATATCCCAGTAAAACTCCTCTTTTTCCTCCACTAGCCTCTCTGAACAGCTCCATTATATCTATTTCCAATAATCTCTTCCAGAAGTTGGTCACTCCAGGTTATTCAGTCGGAACTGGCTGGTGCCTTCTATAAGAGCAGTCTTTAACGCTTCAGTTCAACTCAGCCTCCTCTCTCCTTTTTATCGTTCGCCATTAGAAGGCAGAGTGATAACGTTTTTGCCTGCCTCTATGTGTGTGTGTGTGTGTGTGTGTGTGTGTGTGTGTGTGTGTGTGTGTGTGTTCTTACCTAATTGTTCTTACCTAATAGTATCTTTACAGGAATGAGTCAAGCTCGTACTGTCCCGTGTCTTAAACCATATTTATCGTACATATCCTTAAATTTGTGAATTGTTTTGGCACACACTATTTCATTCGGTAGTGCATTCCATTGATCAATTGCTCTGTTTGGGAAACTGAATTTCCTTACGTCTTTATCAACTCTCTTCTTATGCAGCTTTTTGCAGTGTCCTCTTGCTGATGCTTCTCCGTATGTTAAGTAATCATTTATGTCTATTTTCTCCTTCCCTGATATGCACTTATATAGCATTATCATCTCACCTCTTTTCCTTCTCTCTTGTAGTGTTGGTAGATTCAGTTTATTTAGTCTTTCTTCGTAGCTTAGGTCCCTTAAGCTTGGTATCCATCTTGTAGCGGCCCATTGAACTTTTTCAATCTTGTCTATGTGTTTTTTGAGATGAGGACTCCAGACTACTGATGCATTTTCCAGGGTTGGTCTAATGAATGATGTTATTATCCTTCTTAGCATGTCTTCATTTATGTATGTGAATGCTATTCTCATATTTGCAAGCAGTGTATACATGTTCCGTACCTTCTCGCTGATGTGGTCAGCAGGAGATAGTCTGTTATTGATAATCACACCTAGGTCCTTCTCTCTTTCTGATGTGTATAGGGTTTTATTTCCTAACTTATAATCCCAATCAGGTCTTTTTCCACTTTTACCAAACTTGATTACATGACACTTGTCCACATTGAATTCCATTTGCCATGTATTACTCCATTCATGAAGTTTATTTAATTCTTCTTGTAGCTCTTTACAAGAGTCTATGTTAGTAATTCTCCTTTGTATTTTTGCATCATCTGCAAACATATTCAGATACCTCTCATTTCCAGTATTACTGTTTATATCATTTATGTACACTAAGGCTTTATGTGAGTGGGATCCTATAGATGAGCGATTGTTATACGCACGGTTTAAATCAAATCATGGCAACATCAGTCTGTTTGTGTGTTATGCACCTACTAATGATGCACTCGATGAAAGGAAAGACACATTTTATGAAAAGTTGCAAGAAGGAGTAGGAAGGGTACCTAGACATGATGTTTTGATCTGCGTTAGAGACTTTAATGCAGTAATGGGCTGTTCAAATGAGGGATTTGAGGCATGTATGGGTAAGATGGGAGTTGGTAGTAGGATGAGTGAAAACGGAGTGAGGTTTGGAAGCTTCTGTCTAGCAAATGACTTAGTCATCGGGGGCACACTCTTTCAGCATTGCAATATACACAAGACAACTTGGGTGTCGCCGTGTGGAAAATATAAAAATCAGATTGATCACATCGCTATCAGTAGGAGGCATAGAAGTTCTCTGCTAGATGTTCATGTTAAACGGGGAGCGGATATTGGTAGTGACCATCAAATCAGCATTGCAAAAATAAGGTTTAAACTTAAAAATCAGAAGAAGGAAAAATCTGGTGTTGGTAGATACGATATTGTTAAGCTTAGAAGGGAAGGAGAAGAAAAGGAGGAATTCAGATTAGAATGCAGAAATAGGTTTTTGGTGTTGGAAACGTTGGAAGAGGGGGAGAGAAGTGTAGATGAGATGTGGGAGGATGTGAACAAAGTTTTGCATGAGACTGCTGAATGTACGATTGGAAGGAGACATAGATTCAGGAGAAAGAAATGGATATCAGAGGAAACGTGGGATATGATAAAAAAGAGAGGTGAGGCTAAATTGAGGAGTGAGATGCAATGCGTTGATGAACGAGAGATTGAATTAGCAAGAGCTGCGTACTGGAGTTTGAATTCAGAAGTAAGAAGGTTAGCTAGGAGAGATAAAAGAAGATGTGTGGATGAAAAGGTTGCAGAGACTGAAATCTTAATAAACAAAAATGATGGACAGAGTCAAAGAATAGCATATGAATCGATTAGAGAACTGAGTGGTAATGCAGGTAAACGCAAGGAAATACCAGTTAGAGACAGGGAAGGAAATTTATTGACCAAAGATGGAGATATTAAAAATAGATGGAAAGAGCATTTTGAGACAGTTCTTAATAGACCAATACCACCAGAAGAGGATATACCGTCTGCTCAGGAAGATTTAAATATACAAACAGGAGAGTTGAGGCTTGCAGAAGTGGAGAAAGCAGTAAAACAGTTAAAGAATAATAAGGCACCAGGGGAGGATGGTTTATTTCCGGAAATGTTTAAAGTGGAGGGGGATAGATTAATAATGATCTTGACCAAGTTATTCAATAAGATATGGGTGACGGGGTTACTACCATCAGTTTGGAAGAATGGTGTAATTGTTAAAGTTCCGAAGAAGGGAGACCTGAGTGAATGTGGTAATTGGAGGGGAATCTCTTTGTCACCGATAGCTTTGAAAGTTTTCAGTAGAGTGTTGTTAAATAGGTTGGAGCCGGTGGTTGAGGGTATTCTGAGGGATGAACAGGCTGGTTTTAGAAAGGGACGTGGTTGCAATGATCAGATCTTTATAGTTAGGCATTTGATGCAGCAAGTTAATGAAATGAGAGTACCGTTAAGTCTTTGTTTTGTTGATTTTGAAAAGGCTTTTGATAGTGTTTCGAGAGAGACTATGGGGAAGATCATGAGACATTATGGAATACCAGAGGAGTTTGTGAGGGTCATTATGAACATGCATGAGGACACATATTGTAAAGTGATGGTTGATGGTTGTCTGAGTGATTCGTTTGAAGTCAAGTCCGGAGTAATTCAAGGTGGTGTTCTATCGCCTTTACTATTTATATTGGTCATTGATTACATTATGAAACGCGTTGGAACAGAAACCGGTGCAGGTATACTTTGGGGAGAGAACAGGAAACTTTTGGATTTAGATTATGCAGATGATATAGTTTTGATTTGTGATGGGCCAGAAGAGATGCAGAGAGTGTTGGACTGTTTGGTGAGTGAAGGTCGCAAGGTGGGTTTGGTTATTAATTGTGGAAAAACTGAAATAATCAATATGAATATGAAAAATGCGCAGGAATGTGTAATTGGAGGTATGGTTGTAAAGCAAGTTGATAGGTTTAAATATTTAGGTACTTATTTAGCCAAGGATGGTTCTTTGAACTTTGAATTCGAGGAAAGGTTAAAGAAGGCTAATCAGGCAATGGGAATGCTTAAAAATATTTGGAATAATAACAATTTTTCTGTGCATACAAAAATCAAACTTTATAAGGTAATGGTTAGGAGTATCTTAATTTATGGACACGAGTCTTGGTACAGCACAGTGACTATGGAAAATAAATTCTTGGTGTTTGAAAATAAAGCACTTAGAAGAATATTAGGAGTTAAGTGGTGGGAAAGGATACCTAATAGTAGAATTAGAGAAATAACGGGAGTGCGGCCGATCGATGAACATGTTAGATTCTCACGATGGAAGTGGCTAGGACATGTGTATAGGAGACAGGGAATAGTACGAGGTACACCAGGGTGGGTGGCACTTGGTAGGAGAGGTAGAGGAAGGCCAAAAGAGACGTGGGTGAGGACAATGAGACGGGAAGCTGGAGATGAGTGCTGGGGAGATCTTGAGGAGTTAGCACAAGATAGGATGTGGTGGTGTGAGTTCATCGAGGCCCTATGCATCCCCGAGGGTGCCACAGGAAATGATTGATTGATTGATTGATATACACTAAAAACATGATTGGTGCCAGCACTGAACCCTGTGGTACTCCACTAGTCACTTCTTTCCATGATGAGTAGTTTCCTCTTAATACTGTTCTCATTTCTCTTTTTATGAGAAAATCTTGCATCCAACAAAACAGTTTGCCTCGAATTCCTCCTTGATGGTACAGTTTCCACAAAAGTCTTTGGTGTGGTACTGTGTCAAAAGCTTTCTTGAAATCTAAATAGATACTGTCCACCACCCATCCTTCTCTTTCCTGTATTGTGTTTGTTACTCTGTCATAGTAGCTCAACAGATTAGTTACTCATGACTTTCTTTTTCTGAAACCAAACTGTCTTTCTGTTATCATACTGTGTTCTTCTAGATGATTTACCCAAGCTTTTCTTATAAGCTTTTCTAATACCTTGCTTACAACACTGGTCAGTGATACTGGTCGGTAGTTGAGTGCATTTTGTCTATTTCCTTTCTTGAATAAGGGGACAATATTTGTTTTTTTCCAAATATCAGGTAGTTTACCTTGACTCAAGGATTTCCTGAAAATTAAAAACAATGGTTTACTTAACTCCTTTGCACATTCTCGTAGTACCCAACATGAAATTTCATCAGGACCACTTGCTTTTCCTCTGTCTAATTTACTTAACTCCTCCTGTATTACTTTTTCTGCTATTTGTATATCTGGTAGTATGTGTGGACATGCATGTTCCACATAGTCCCTCTCAAAATTTTTTTCTTCTGTAAAAACTAATTGGAAATTCTTATTTAGTGCTTCACAAATATCTTTCTCTTGTGTATAAGTGATTCCCTCGTCCGTAATGGATTGTATCATATCTTTTACTTTGGTTTTGCTTCTGATATAGCTGTAAAACAGCTTTGGTTGATCACTACTTTTATTTATTATATCCTCCTCAAACTGTTTTTGGGCTTCCCTCCTTATTCTTGTATAATCGTTTCTTGCCGGTTTGTAATTATTATACGCCCTTTCACTATTGTGTCTTCTGTATCTATTCCACAACAAATCTCTTCTTTCGTTTGATTTTTTACATTCTGTATTGAACCATTTCTGTATTTTCTTATCTGCTTCTTTGTGCTGTGGGATGTACTTCTGGACTCCTATTTCATAAAATTCACAGAATTTTTTATATACAGCATTTAAATCTTGTCCTCTAAGCTCATTTTCCCAATCAACTTCTAAGAAATATTTCTTTAGGTCTTGATAATTTGCCTTTTTATAGTTTAGGCTCTTTTTGTAACTTTCATTCTGTTAACTATGTCATATGCTATCCTGAAGTTGTAATTTAGTACTGCATGATCGCTTTTGCCGAGTGGAGGGTGATATATTAAACTGTCATTATCATTTTCTTGCCTAGTAAATATTAGATCTAGCACTGAAGGTACATCGATTCCTCTTTTTCTGGTGGTTTCCCTCACATGTTGCGTTAGGAAAAATTCTGGAACCAGATCCAGGAGCTTTTGGTCCCAACAGCTTTTTTGGCTAATTATATCTAGAGTATTCCAATTTATGTTAGTATTAAAATCTCCAGTTAGTATAATTCTTTCCGATTTCTCTTCCATTTTATGTAGTAATGATCTTAAACTCTGAATTGTACTCTCTGCCAGGTCCTCATATTCGTCTCTTTCCCATGTGTTTGATCTAAGTGGCATGTACAAATTGGCTACAGTTACTTTCCCTTCAGATGTGTTGATCTCTACTGCAATCAGTTCTACTTGTGATGGTATATCTAGCTTTATTTCATTGATTTTTAGATTTTTCTTAGTTAATATTATAATTCCTCCTCCTTTTTTTAAATTTCTGTCTCTTCTCCATATATTGTATTCCTCTAAGTTTAGTATGTCATTGGATATCCTTGGTGTTAATTTTGTTTCAGTTAGGCATATTATTTGTGGTTCATTTTCTCTGACATAATCATTCATCTCTAGTAATTTAGATACCATTCCATCCACATTTGAGTACATCAGCTTTATCATCTTGTTTATATACTTGTCACGACATGGTTTTACTATCTTCCTCCTTTTTATTCCATCCTGTTTTTGTACCACTTTCGTACCTGCAATCCTATTACTTTGTAAAAAAATTTCTTCTCTTCTGATCTTCCCTCATTTTTTGTTTTTGCTTCCTCCCTTTTCTCTTTCAGTAATTCCAGTTCCTCTTGTGTTAGGCATCTTTTTATCCATACATTTTTGAACTCCTCTTTTTCCATAAGATTCTTTGCATTTTTTAGTATCTCCTCCACAGTGTTTACACTCTGGAAAGTCACCTTTAGAGGTCTTGTCCTGCTTTTCTCGTATTTCCCTAACCTTTTGTGTTCCTCTATATCTTTACTACAGATTTCCTCTGATACTTCTTTCAGTAAACTCATTACATTTGCCATCTCCTTTTTGTCTTTTGTGATCTTGTTTTTTACTTCTTCCTCTTCTATACCAGTGATTACTATAGATTTGTTTATATCTACTGAATCTCTGACTAACTTTGGATTGTTTTGGATTATTCTTTTCACTTCCTGTTTAATGCTTTTTTCCTCCACCCTTGTTTCTAAGTCTTTCTTTACTTTCACCATTTCAGCATACGTGGTTTCCACATCATTTTTGTAGCTTTGCACAGCTTCATTCACCTGTGTTAACTTCTCCTCAATATCACTGCTTTGGTCTATCAGACTGCTTACTTGCCTAATTGTCTCTGTGTCATTTTTGAACTCTTCCATAACACTCTCGTGATTGACTACTGTACTTGCCATTTCACTCATTTTCTTCCTAAGTGTACTCAATTCCACTGCTAGTTCACTGATGGTTGTGCCTTTCTTGTTGGCCTCCCTTCCTAGTTTTTCTATTTCTTCCTTTTGCAAGTGCATCTGCTTCTTTATTTCATCAATTTCATTTTTGAAAGCCATTTCTAGTTTGTGTACACGTTCAACCAGTCTGTTGTGAGTCTCCACTTCAACCAGTTCTTGGTAGAAATCATCATTTTGCCTTCTACCTTTATCCCTTTTCTTTTTCAAATTTGCTTTACTAAAGTATGTATCCATTTTGCACTACTAAAAGTACAGAGTATGTACTTACATTCCCCGTGCTGCTGTAAACAAACCTCAGCTGACTGAGTGTGTGTGTGTGTGTTCCCATTATATTCCAAAAACGGCTTGAGTTATCGACATGAAACCTTCAGGGTATCAATATATGGCCAGAATCTCGGCCGAGTTCGAAATTGGGCACTCGGAGTCAAGGTCAAGGTCACCAAAATGGCTGCCAGAGGCCAGCTAATGTTTATCACCCGCCTCTAGCACCATTGTATCTCACGAACGGCTTGAGCTACCAACATGAAGCCTTCAGAGTATAAAGATATGGCCAAACTCTTGGACGAGTTAAAAAATGGGCACTCTGGTCAAGGTCAAGGTTAACAAAATTGCTGTCAAAGGTCAACTAGTTTGCATATCCTCCTTTAACACCATTATATCTCATGAACGGCTTCAGCTATCAACCTGAAACCTTCAGGGTATCAAGATATGGCCCAAATCTTGGAGTTAGCCAACAGCATATTCTGGCAGGTGATTAGCATTCAGCTTCTGAATGCTTATCTTTCATAATTATGTACGGGTTGACCTTATCATTGCTGATACGCTGTGCTCCAAAATGTGTTTCATCTAAGTCAGCCCTGATAGAAACTAGAGCCAGAGTTAGCTGAGATGGTCACATGATCACTTCACGCAGTTAAAACCAGAGAAGTGGTTGGAACAGCACAGACCTTCGCTCAAAACAGCCTTTGCATGGTCAGAGGTAGGCTTCAAACGCCCATGCCTGTACAATATATATAAATATAAATACAAATATATATATATATATATATATATATAAGCAGTCCTCAGGATTAGCTTCTGACCTTCTGCCTTTGCTGAACTTTTTCAAGTGTTTCAGTAAGACAGAGAGTAGGCCAGCATGTTCTCCAATACAGGTTTCCTCTTACTGTCAACATCGAACTACATACACAGTACACACTAGACTTCCTATTCAAAATTCAACAAAACAGCGTCTCATGCTCAAGGCTCAGAGTCTGGGGGGCGGGGGGCAGGCGGAGAGCCATAAATACCCCCATCATCCGCTCCTCTCCTGGTGAAGACCAGGTGAGATGCCTGGAACCACTGTCTGACTCACTACTTGTTCACTTCTGCAACATCTGCAGCCTTTTCTCTAACTTTCTCTCTGTTGAGCACCATCTCTCCTCCTTTAAACCTCACCAACTCTCCCTAACCGAAACTTAGCTGTCTGAGGCAACTGATAGCAAGCCCCTCTCAGTACCCTCCTTTGCTGTCCCTATACTCATTTCTAAGCCAAAGGTGGCCATTGTGTATATGCAGACTCCATACTGCTCTCTTGTTACTGAACCTGAATCTTCTGAATTCTTTACTCTCTGGCTTTGTCTTTCCTGTCATTCTCTGACTAAATATATCTGTGCTGTTTACTTACCTGCTAATTCTAGTGACTGTGAAAAATTCATTGACTATTTTACTTCTAAGAGGAAACACTTCCTATCCATTTCTTCCTTCTCTGAAGTCTCCTTTCTAGGAGATTTCGATGTTCACTACCACCTTTGGCTGTCCTCTCCTTTCAATGATCCACCTGGTGAACAACCCTACATCTTTTCTATCCTTGATGACCTAGAGCAGCTTGTACAGCACCCTACCTATATCTCTGACCGCCTTGGAGAGAGTTAAACATATACCTGACCTCTTCTGTAAAACTAATCATTCAGCTTACGTTAATTATCTTTCCTCTCCATTGGCCTCCTCCAATCACAGTCTTATCACCATAACCTGTACTAATGCTCCAGTAAGGCCTGTAAACCATCTAAAGAAGCAGCAGTTGTGGCAATTTGGAGCTGCTGATTTGGAGGCCCTCAGGCAGTCCTTTTTTTTAATTTCCCTGGGATGATTATTGCTTACATGGCAAAGAGCCATCTGAGTGTTCCTTGTGCATTGAAAAGGTTATTCTCTCGAGCAAGGAAGCACACCTTCCTTTCTCGTATCCTCTAAATAATGCAAAAATAACTTGGTTTAATCACGCTTGTTCTAATGCTGTCCACAAGGAGAAGGCCTACAAAAGGTACTGGGTCAAACCCACTCCTGAATATCATCTTCATGTTTCTTCCCCCAATCGTGCTAAGTCTATTCTTTGCTCTGCTATAAATAATTTCATCCGTAATTAATACTCTGAACTCTCCAACTCATTTTCTTCTCACACCTTCTGACACTTTGCCAAAAACCTTTCTTCCCTCACCTTTTCCACTGTAATGGCTCTGTAGCTATTTCTTCTACTGAAAAAGCAGAACTCTTCATTAAGACTTTCTCCTCCAGTCCCACCTTAGATGATTCTGGTGCTGTTCTTCCATCACTTTCTCATGGCTGACATTAAAATTTCTTCAGCTGATGTATTTTGTGCCACCACTGGCCTTAAAACTAACAAGGCATATTGGCATGATGGAGTCTTTCCTTTTGTTCTCAAGAACCGTGCTTCTGTGCTTAGACCCTGCATCAGCTACTCTTCTGCATGTGTCATTCAACTTGTGCGGTACCATTCCTTCTTGCTGGAAGTTTGCTCTCATTCAACATGTCCCAAAAATGGGTGACCATTCCCAATCCTCACACTATCACCCAATTGCTTTAAAATCCTGTGTCTCAAAAGTTGTAGTATATTCTTAACCTGCCGCGTGCCAGCTATTTTTAGCCCCATGGGTTGCCTCAGTGCCGGCCATTTTTTGACCTTTTTTTTTTATTGGGTAAAATGATAGGTTTTGATGTAAAATCAACGAATTTCACCATTAATATGCTCACCAAAGCTCAAAAATGGGTTTTATTGAGTCCTGCATACTCGTATACAAGTATACCCGCTCTCTCATGCTCACCACGTACTGTACGTGAGAGAAAGCCGTTTTCTATGTAACGTATACTCAGGTATTTATGCAGGGAAGGTATAGCAATGTTCAGTAAACTTTTCTAATTATTATTTCAACATCTGTCACAATTTGCGTGTCTTTCTTACTGTGAATGCATTATCTTACACTTACTTGAAAATAGGTACAACCTGACTTCATTATGTACAGTCCTGGCACTTACAAGAAGGTATTTATGACTTTACTTCAATATATAGTACTTACACTTACAAGAAAATATTTACAACTTTCACTTACATGAAAATATTTACAAAATGCCTTCACTATGTACAGCACTGGGTAAGGCACACAGGCAGAGTGAGGCAGAGCAAGTGTGAGGGGGGGGAGCGAGTGAGTGTATGGCCTTGACAGCCTGTGGGATGGTAGAGGAACAGTTACCATACATTCCTGTCAACTTTTACCTGCGAATCTTTAAAAATGCGGTCACTGTGATTTTTTTTTATTTGACACCGTTTTAAAACGGCACTGGCACTGGCCATGGAATTATGTCAGACCGTTTTAAAACGGCACTGGCACGCGGCAGGTTAACAAAAAAAAAAAAATATAAAGCATCTTTCCTATCACAACCTTTTTCTCTGATCATCAGTATGTCTTCCATCAGCGACTCTCCACTGGCAATCTTCTCACCTACCTTGCAGACTCCTGTTCATCCTCCTTTCGGGACTTTGGGGAAGGCTTTGCCATTGTACATGACACCTCAAATGTTTTCGATCGAGTGTGGCATAAATAATAATTTTCAAACTGTCTTCTTAAGGTTTCTCTTCTATCTGTGCCTTCATCTCTAGCTTCCTTCCTGATCGTTCTAGAGCTACTGTTGTAGAAGGCAATCATTTTTCTCCTAGATCTATCAACAGTGGTGTTCCCCAGGGCTCTGTCTTATCACCAACTCTCTTCCTTTTATTCATCAGTGACCTTGTATGCTGCACATCTAACCATATCCACTCATATGCTGATGACTCCATCCTTTGCCTTTCCATTCGCTTCCTGCAGCGTCCATCTCAGCAGTTACTTCAACAATTAAGGCATGAGGCTATGGCACATATAATGCCTGACTTGGCTCGTATCTCTGACTGGGGCAAAAATAATTTTGTTTTTTTAATGCATCAAAAACTCAGGTCTTACATCTATCAGCCAGACAAAATCTTCCACAGGAGTACCAGCTAATGTTTGGTAATATCCAGCTCAAACCTGGATCATCTTCAAACATACTTGGGGCTTAATTTTCTCGGGCTATATCTTGAAAACATCATGTCGCTTGTAAAATCTGCTTCCATGATATTAGTATGCTAAGTCAACCCCGTAGCTTCTTTACTCCTGGACAGTTGTTGACTAAGGGTTTTATTCGCTCCTGTATAGAGTACGATTTCCATGTAAGGGAAGGCTCCCCCACATACAGCTCTTCTCAACAAGGTGGAGCCAGGCTTTTCTCCACCTCTTACTGGCCCCCTCCATCCTCTATCTCTTCGGCACACTGTTGCACCTTTACCTCTTTTCTATCGCTACTTCAATAGTCACTGCTTCTCTGAACTGTCTGCGTGCCTCCCTTCATGACCATGACGAGGCGAATAGCACCCGATTAGTAACAAACTCTCATCTCTTTTCTTTCCAACTCTCTTTTGCAAATTTAACCGATACTCCGAATCCTTCATGTATGCCGCAGGTAAACTCTAGAATTGTCTTCCTCTGTCTGTATTTCCTACTTCCTATGATCTCCATTCTTTAAAGTGCAGTGTGTCCAGGCTTCTCTAAATGAGCGGATCTTTAATTTGACTCTCTTGTATTGTTCTTGTTTTCTCTTGAAGGGAATGGTTTGAAGGATCCTAGACTATGGTTCATTCTCCCTTGCATAATATATATATATATATATATATATATATATATATATATATATATATATATATATATATATATATATATATACCCAATATATTTTATATCCCCAGGGGGGATATTCTCCCGCATTGGGTCTGATTAGCTGATCGGGTAAGAGGATGGGTCAATTATGATGTGGCCGGGGTAAACCAGCTCTGCTGTTATGCCCTGCTGTGGATGGCGCCGATTGCACTGCACAGTTGATCCTTGTGCGGTGTGATGTAGTGAGGATTTGTCCCTTCTCCGCTTGGGGCTAAGATACAAATAAATGTGTGTGTGTGTGTGTGTGTGTGTGTGTGTGTGTGTGTGTGGATGCATATATTGGGAGTGTGACGTCCTGTCTCTGCTTCCTCCCTTCTTTGGGGGAAGCAGCCAAGATATATATATATATATATATATATATATATATATATATATATATATATATATATATATATATATATATATATATATATATATATATATATGTGTGTGTGTGTGTGTGTGTGTGTGTGTGTGTGTGTGAGAGAGAGAGAGAGAGAGAGAGAGAGAGAGAGAGAGAGAGAGAAATAGATATTAATGAATACTTTCATTTCCTAATCCATTTAAGTATCCCATTGAATCCTGTGGGGTGTCTGATAGGTGAATATAACTGTGCACATAACTAAATGAAAGCAGTGTTACTGAGCTAGGGGAGTGGGATACACACGTGAAAAATAAAAAAGTTGGTGAGTTAATGAGAATACGTTCCCCAAGACTCCACTCATTCCTCCTGCAGTCTTCATTCATCCACTTCGGTCCGGCTGTTTTACGTTGTTTTACCTTTCATGCCTGTGTTCGTTTTTGGTTTTAATGATATTCTTATGGAACTCATGAGGCCTTTCTGATCCGAAGAAAAAAATCGAACCCAAATTAGTTTAATTTTACCTAACCTAAGGAAATTATAAAGTAATCAGCAAATACAAATCGCACTAAAAGCTCTACGTGGCGACATTGGTGTCATGCATCACGTATTAAAACTCTTCATAAATCTCATAATATTACTTTGGGTAGGATCAGGTTAGTCTACCTTAATATAATCTGGGGAGTAGTAAGACCTTAAAACATACTTAAAGAAAGATCAAACGAAGAGATCTGCAAGACAAATTCATGATAAAGCCAAGCAACCTATTTTTACATAATAACCACCACCCCTCCATCCCACCATCCACATCTCAGCCGGGATCACTCTTTGCCCAGTAATTTCACACAAGACGAAAGTTTAGGCTAAAGAAAAATGTGTGAATTGGAGTGTGGCTGCTAGCGGTGGGTAGTGTTGGTAGTGGTGGTGCTGGAAGTGTTGATGGTGTTCCTAGTGGTGGTGTTGGTAGTTGTGATGTTGATAAAAGTGGAGATGGTAGTGGTGGTGATTGTAAAGGTAGTGTTGGTATTGGTGGTGATGTTATTTGTGGTGATGGTGCTGGTAGCGGTAGGGATGTTATGGCTTTGTCGTGAGTAGCTGTTGGTAGTAGGTGGCTGCGTTAGTAGTGGTTATGCTAAATGTGGTGATATTAGTCATGGTAGGGTTGGCAGCTCTGATGTTAAAAATACGTAGGGTTGGTGTTGGTAAGAGTGGTATTTTTGTTGGTGGTGGTGGTGGTGATGTTGGCGTTTGTTTTGGTAGTGGCGGTGATGTTAGTGTTGATGGTGGCGGTGTCGTGACTGTATTGGTGGTGGTAGTACTGGTGGTAGTGGTGATGATATTGGTAATGTTGGTAGTGGTTTAGTGGTAGGTGGGGGCGCTCACCATCCACTCACTTGATGTAGTGCTGCTGTCGGGTGTCTGCCCTTTCCTCTCCTCCATCCTTCTTTCCTTCCGTCCTCTTCTGTCTTCCTTTACTTCACTCTTTCCTTGTCCTTCTGCCTACGGGTAACTATACACTTCCTCTTCTGTCTTTCTTTCTTTCATTCTTTCCTCTTCCTCCTGCCTTTGGGTGACTGTACACTGAGTGACAAGCCAAGTGGCTTCCTGTACACCAGGAAACCATTTAGTACGCTGGGTGGTAACCATATAACCAAATTTTGGCGCCTGGTGGTCTAGTGAGTAATTATTGCGCTCCAATCGGATTGAACCGGTGAAGGTTTATATCCAAGGGATGGTTGGGGTTGATTGCTCATGTAATGCCACTCAGGGATGAGTGAGGCTGGTCACTCTCATCTTAAATGCCGGGACCAACTGCTTAGCCCCGGGCTCCTACGCTCCTCATGGGGCAATGTAGGATTGGATGATGGATGGATGGATGGTTTTTTGGCAGGGATGGTGTTGATATCAATGTTGTTCGTAGTGGGTGGGACAGTGGGTGGTGCTCATAATCAGTTGCGTTAGTGGTGGTGGCATTGGTTGTGACGTCGTTGGTAGGAGCGGTATTAGGAGTGGACGATGGTGCTGGTAGTGGCAGATGATGGTGTTGGTAGTGGGTGTTGGTGTTGGTAAAGATGGTGTTGGTAGTGGGTGGTGGTGTTGGTAACGATGGTGTGGGTAGTGGTGATATTGATAGTGATAGTGCTGTTGGTGGTGGTGTTGGTATTGGTAGTGATGATAGCAAGCGGTGGTGGTGGTAATGATAACGTTAAAGAGAGACTGAAAGAGGGAGAAAGGCAGAGAGAAGTCGGAAGAGAACAAGAAGGAGAGGATGGTGTAGGAGGCAGCCAAACTGTGTTGGAGCCGTAATGAAAGTAGTACAGGGGACATTGTTGCACCTTTTCCACAGCGATTTATTTTGCATATTACACCATTTTATCGTATTCTATGGTACTGAGGCAAACAATGCCGTTACAGGAAACATAGTTGTATCTATCTATCTATATACCTAGGCTGCTTCCCCCAAGAAAAGGGAGGTTGTAATCATGACAAATAGGATATACAGATGTAATATGCATAATAAGCCGCTAGGGAAATGTGCGACGAAATTTCTTACACCACTAAGAATACGGCCGTAAGGCAGATTGGCTGCCTCCCAAACCAACCCCTCCTAGGTCCCTTACTGTCTCCCTCTGTCTTTCTCTTTCTCTCTCTCCATTCACTTCTAGTGTCCTTTCTCTTTTCTTTCTTCTTTCATTTTCTCTCCGTTTCTTTCTTTTCCTCCTTCGTCCTTCTCTCTCTCTCTCTCTCTCTCTCTCTCTCTCTCTCTCTCTCTCTCTCCTTTTCCTTCGCTCTTCCCATATTTCCCCTTCCTCTTCCCTCCCTCACCCCTCTTTTCTCTCCCTCTCCTCCTTCTCTCTCTCTCTCTGTTTCCCCTTTCTCTTCTTCTCTCCCCCCATTTTTCTCTCCCTTCCGCTCTCTCTTTCCCCTCTTCAATCTATTTACCTCCAGTGTTCCTGAGTCAGCGACCTGATGCTCCGTATCTCACCGTCCCCACTTCCTCTCTTTTCACTCTATTCTCTCCCTCAAACTCATTCTTCCTCTATTTCTCATTTTTTCACTCCGTGCTTCTCCTCCTGTTCTATCCCTCCGCTTCTCTTTTCCCTCGCTTTCTGACGTTCTCATCTCTTTCTCCCTCTTCCCTCTCCCTTGTGTCCTTCCTCTTCCCTCCTTTTTTTCCCTTGGTCTCTCTATTCTGTTCCGCCCTTCATCTCCTTCTCTGACCTCCCTCCCGTTCTTTTCGCTACTCTTCTCTTCCTCTCTCTGTTTATCTACTGTACATCATTTCTCTCCTCTTTCATATTCCCTTCCTTTCTCTCCGTCTTCCCTCTTTCCTCCTCTTTCTCTCCCCTGTTTTTGTGAAACTAATGATTACTTATAATAGAACAAGATTAGAATTGATCTGGGATCTGCGGCAAGTCTCTTGTTTCAAACAGTTTACTGTGAAAAGTACCTATCCTTAACAGAGTGCCTCACTACCCAGATCCTGGAGGAATCTTAACAGAGTGACCCACTACCCAGATTCTGGAGGAGGCTTAGCAAAGTGACCCACTACCTAGATTTTTTCATTAGCAGGACGCCAAGTGCTAACATCAAAGAAAAATGGAATGAGCAACCTTGTAATAATCTGTATTTCCATGTCAAGTCACCTTATGTGGGACCGCTTTTATGTTTCAATAGGCTTAAATGAAGCACTGTTACTAAAATTGCCGTTAGATGGCGTCACCTCAGCTATCAGCTGATAGCAGATTTAGATTCTCCATGTCAAATTACCTTAAATGGTATAACTTTTGTCTTAGAAGGCCTCCTTTTAACAAATCCGCTAGAGGCAAAAGAAGAAGAAGAAGAACACTGGCCACTCACTGGCCTATCGGCTATCGCCTCAGGTAAAAACGACGTTCTTTACCAGAATATATGCAACAAATATTTCACATAAATGTTGTCACGAAATCATTTCATTGAAATGTGGTTTTGGTCCAGAAGTTTCGGGAATTACCTAATGAGTCGTCATGAATACAAACTTCTGGATAATAATTTCGTTCATAGTTACAGAATTCGTCAACCTCCTCCTAGGATCATAATCGCTTGGTAACTGACATAATAAGTCAACAGTGTATGTTATCAGACTCAATGGACTGCATGATCTGTACCACAACAGCCGACCTTCAGGACCTGGCCAAGATTCACAAACAAATCTGTGATTATTTCCCTACCGTAACTGTGATTTGTTATTGTAGGAGGAACAAGGCAAGACTTTATACATCCATCCATCATCCAGTCCTATGTTGCCCCACGAGGAGCGTAGGAGCCTGGGGCTAGGCAAGTTGGGCCTGACACTGAAGGTGAGAGCGACCAGCCTCACGCATCCCTTAGTGGCATTACGTTAGCAATAAACCCCAACCATACATTGGCTATGAACCTACACAGGCTCAATCCAATTGGAGCGCCGTAACTACCCATTAAACCACCAAGCGCCATGATTTGGTTATCTGGTTACCACCCAGCGCAGTAACTGGTTTCCTGGTGTACAGGAAACCATTTGCTTTGTCACTCAGTGTAGAGTCACCCGTAGACAGAAGGAAAAGGAAAGAATGAAGGAAAGAAAGACGGAAGAGGGAATGTAAAGTCACCTGGCGGCAGAAGTAAGAGGAATGAAGGAAAGAAGGAAAAAGAAGAACGAAGGAAGAGAGGAAAGGACAGACACCCAAAGCGGCACTACATCGTGTGAGTGGATGGTGAGCGCGCCCACCTACCACAGCGTAGTTTCTTTTAATTGTCTCCTTTGCTATAATCAAACATAAATTTCTTAGCTAATCTTCTTGTAACTTACAGTTTGTGTTTGCAAGTATCACATATAAAGATTCCTCCTTCTCCCACCATTGTTTATCCTGCATACACAAATGCTGAATATGACAGTGAACTGGTCGAAAGATTTTGCAGATCTTGGTCCACAAGTATGTAGGATTCGCCATTTTCTTCAATTTATAGCAGAACACGTAAGTTCTGCCTATACATCCTGCTTTCTCCATTCTCCCTCATTTTATCTATCTAGCTATTGACTAACGCCGAAGCATGGAAAGTGTGCTCTCGACAATAGAACGTCCAGGCTTTTCTGTTCCGACTCATTAACGAATCTTTACCTACGACTCACCACCATTCTCCCCTTCTTAGTCTCACTTAATAGGTGGCAGATTTTAAATGACTAAATTTCGTAACAACTTTTCCTTTGTTATTTATTCCGTACACTGCACCTGAATAAACACGTGTGCTTCTTGTCGATATAAGAACGATATAAATAACACGGAAGAGAATGTTACGCTAAACATTCAAGCCAAATCGCTGATTAACCCGAGCTACGAAGTCTCCTAAGCCACGTGACATAAGGACTCTTGTCTTTCCATCTCCTTCATACTCATATTTCCCCCATGTCACTCTCCCTTTTACCTTTAATATTCCGCACAGTTCCTTTGGTTCATCCGCTTACCCCCGAGTATGTTGTGTTTATTGGTCGTTTTCCCTATTCGTACGTTCATCCTTTTTATGTAGGTTTTATCCATTTCCCTCTTTTACTCCCTGACCCGCTGTCCCTCAGTTCCTCAGATTTTAGGTTCCTTAACATGCCCCCAGCATTTAGACATGATACTTCTCTCTCTCTCTCTCTTTCTCTCTCTCTCTCTCTCTCTCTCTCTCTCTCTCTCTCTCTCTCTCTCTCTCTCGATTAACGCTTCCTCTACCGTTTATACACCAAAGACTTTTTATTCCAACACTGGACGAATCTACTGAGCAGAAAGATATCCTAGCAAAGAGGAAACCTCTTCAGTCCCATGACGTAATATATTTTTCATTTTATTCTTGCTGCTTTCGAACAATATTATACAACTTGTACGATAAACTTTTCGACTGTAGTAGTTAGATATACAGTCGCTTTCATAAACCCCCTGACTCCACTGGATCTCCCGAAGACTGAATGAAATCGTCTGAGGGGACAAAGGTATGTCTACTACAACACTGTGTCTGCTTCACCTAACGGCATGTCTGCTGCCTTTCCCCCTGACACATCTAATTAATAAGCATCAACCATGGAGAGAAACAGGCCAATCTTTTCTCAGCCTAGAAATATTTGCAGCAGAGGAAAGCAAAGCGTGGAACGAGGTGAAATAAAAACAGAAATTTGGTCATTGGCTGTATCAAGGTGTTTATTAAGGCTAATCTCTCCCCTTAAGTCTGAGAAAACTTTGCTGTTATACACAATACCATCTGTGGGTAGTAAGAAAAAAGCAGTAAAGCACGTCACGGTACTGAAGGGATTACGAGTCACGGCACTGAAGGGATTACATGTCATTTCCTCTGCCCTTACCTATCCCCTCCCCTCCAGATCAATCTCCATCAACTTAGTCCATTTCCGACTGATTCTATATATACCAGCCGCGATAACGAAGCCGGTATTGTTTTCAGTTTGTGTGTGTGTGTGTGTGTGTGTGTGTGTGTGTGTGTGTGTGTGTGTGTGTTAGCACAATAACTTCGCAACCGCTCAAGATATAATCACAAAATTTTACAGATGTGTATTAGAGGGGGGGGGGGAAGCGATCACGAGTTCGATATTGGTGGAAGTAGGTCAACGTCTGTTACCACTATAACTTCTCAGCCGCTCAAGAAATCGTCACAATATTACTGTAAACAGGTGAGTAGCAGGGATGAAAATCTCCCACGAGTATTGTTTTCAGTTTGTCTGTCTGTCGATGTGTCTGTTAGCACGATAATTTCGCAGCCGCTGAAGATATCATCACAAAATTTTACATGTGTGTACTAGGAATGAATATCTCCTACGAGTTCGAAATTGGTGAAAGTAGGTCGAGGCCAAGGTCATATTTCTAGCCGCATTAGATATGTATCAGCTGGCGGCTGATGTGATTCCCCCCTTACGGATCCTCTAGCTATTGCCCGCCTTACGAGACTGAGCGATAATAATTTTGCCTGCCTCTGTGTGTTTGTGTGTGTGTGTGTGTGTGTTCCCAATATATCTCAAGAACGGCTTAAACTATCAACATGAAACCTTTAGGGTATCAAGATATGGCCAAAATCTTTCCCAAGTTAAAAAATGAGCACTCGGGGTCAAGGTCGAAGTCACCAAAATGGCTGCCAAAGGTCAACAAATCTTTATCGCGCGCCTTTAACACCAGTATATCTCGTGAATCGCTTGAGCTACCAACATGAAACTTTCAGGGTATCAAGATATGGCCAAAATCTTGGACTTGGTCAACTGCATATTCTGGCAGGGGATTAGCATTCGGCTCCTGAATGCTTTTCTGTCATTCTTTAATGTTTTTTCTCCTCTCTCTCTCTCTCTCTCTCTCTCTCTCTCTCTCTCTCTCTCTCTCTCTCTCTCTCTCTCTCTCTCTCTCTCTCTCTCAAGCTTAGTACTGTACCTTCGTCGACTCCCACTGACACTTGCTCACATTCCAATTATCTTTCCCAGTCATTATCTTTGCCACCGAAGTTGTAGGAGGTTATGCGTTCACCTATGTTTGTTTGTCTACACGATATCTCCAAAAATTCTCAGAGAATTTCAATGAAATTTTATGGAAGGGTGGGCCAAGGGACTAGAAAGAGCTGATTATATTTTGGGGTGGATCCGGATCTGGAGTATCTCACACAATATCTCCAAACGTTTCCAATGAATTTCAATGAAATTTTGTTGGATGTTGGGCTATGGGCGAAGAAAGAACTGGTCAGTTTTGAACCAGATCCATACAGGATCCGGATCCTATATGTCCCACAAAGTATCTCCAAAAGTTTCAATGAATTTCAATAACATTTTGTTATCAAGGAACAATTGATTATATTTGGCATCCGGAATCTGTTTCGCACACAGTATGTTCAAGGATACGGATCTGGGTCCTTTTTAATGGCATTGGCAAAGGTATGCGCTAGCTGAGTGCCTTCTAGTGCCATCACCTTGTACATTTCGCTCCTTTCCCCTTATTTTCCTCCCATCTCTTCCTTCCTCTTCACCTTCCCTCTGCCTCTCTCCTCCTTTCTTTTTTTTTCCTTAATCTTCCTCCCTTAATAAAATCTCAGCATTTTCCTCCTCATTCCTTATCTCTCCCTTTACTCTTCAGACTCTATGTATCTCATCATCCTCCCTTTCTTCCTCCTCATCTTTCCTTTTTCCCTTCTCTTTCCTCACCCATTCTTCTCTCCTCCCAA
Organism: Coenobita brevimanus; assembly: GCF_032717465.1. Classification (NCBI taxonomy): domain Eukaryota; kingdom Metazoa; phylum Arthropoda; class Malacostraca; order Decapoda; family Coenobitidae; genus Coenobita; species Coenobita brevimanus. The sequence continues at coordinate 27,663,015 of NC_137032.1, read as the reverse complement.
TCTCTGCTCTCCTTCTCCTTCTCTTTCCTTCCAGCTCATCCCTCATAATTGCTTGTTTTTCTTTCTCTCCCTTATTTTTCTTCACGCTCCCGTCCTCTCGTTTCTCTTCTCATTCACCAGCTGACACTTTTCTCCCTCTCTCACGTTCACCTCATAGTTTCCTTTCTCTATAGTTAGTCTACATTAACTTGGTGAACTTTTCGTAATATTGCAGTTTATTTTCCTGAACTCGCTATAAATGCACCAGAAATATGGCCCAGTATGGTCTTCATTTTTTTTTTTTTTTTTATGACAAGCGCCATACTTCAGTGATAATGTACAGTACAGTACCATAGCTTTTCATCCTCTCCAGACAACTTCTTTGCGATTAGGACCACATTCTAGTGCTTATGTTTACGGTACTACGGCTCCTCTTCCTTGGAGTTCTTGGTTAGTTGCTCTTTTTTCTACCATTACTGTACGGCACTACAGCTCTGTATCCCTTCAGAAACACTTTTTTAAAACTAACATTATATTCAAGTACTAATCACTTCCTGTTATTCAGCATTCAAAATGGAGATATGGTAATTTTATTACAAGTTTAAGTGGACAAAGTTTAACGCCTCCATTCAGTTTAGTTTATTTCCCACTCTCTCTTCCCACTCACACGTTTAGAGAGAGCCAGCACCTTCCTTTCACACCCCCTTTTCATATTATCATCACCTAACTCTTGCCTTTGGCTCAATTAAATTTGACCATTTTCATTACGAATGTTAATCTGCAATACGACATTAATACTACTCGATGATTGTAGTCACAGACAACTGCAGTGAAATGGATTTGAAGCCATATTTGTTGTGGCTGTGGCCCAGTCCCGATCTGTCTGCCCAGGCAGACTCATCGACCACAGGAGGTCGTCTACAGGTACAGTACACTAAATACACCATGAAGGAACCGACTTTCCCTTGCGCTAAAAAGCACCTCGCCAGGGTCTGCCTTAAGGCGAGGTGCAAGGGAACAGGAGGAATTTTGCCTCTTGGGTGACAGTCGCAGTTACTTTGCTCCAACAAAGGTACAGTTGGCACAAATATACAGTATACTGTACATATATATATATATATATATATATATATATATATATATATATATATATATATATATATATATATATATATATATATATATATATATATATATATATATATATATATATATATATATATATATATATATATATATATATATATATATATATATATATATATATATATATATATATATATATATATATATATATATATCCTGTCGCCTCTCTGCACGGACTTTGGGAATAAGTGCGCTGAATCTGCAGAAAACGATGCTTATGACAATGAGCTCACGCCAGATGACGTTATCAATGTCTGTTTCTTCGAGTTCACCATACTAATTTTCAAAGTGCCTGAAGATAAAAACAGAAAAGGCGACAGGACTTTTGATGGCGACTGTACACAGCGCCACCATGTGTACGTCTCTCGTCAGCGTCAAAGCCACAGGACAGTACGCAAACATCAATATGGAGTGCCGATCATGAAAATGTGTCACGGAAAAGATCTTCAGCCACTATATTGTCTCATATTGCCAATGATCTATGACAATTAGAAAAGAAGGGCAAAAATTTCCAGGTTAAAGTGGACAAAATATGATTCCTATATTCTCCTCTTTCTTTTAACATCCTCCATTCTTCAAAGTGCAGTCACACACCATATCTACAATATTCCACCTCTACTACTTTTCACCTTCCTCTCCTGGGTAATATTCTTAAAATGAGAGAGGGGCTATGTATGGTTCTCAGTCCACAGGCAATTAATTATCTTTGATATACTGCGCCAGGGATGAAAGTGATCGACATGCACTAGAAACAGACGCAGATCAATAGCAGACGAACGTTTGTCCTTGGCTATTGTTACATTCTTTTTTCTTTTTGCCATTGTATTTTTTTTTTATCTTTCAAAACCTCTCTCTCTCTCTCTCTCTCTCTCTCTCTCTCTCTCTCTCTCTCTCTCTCTCTCTCTCTCATTTCACTTACTCATCCTCCAGTTTATGTCGCTTTTAACTTTCCTTTAGATGCAGGTTCACATCTGAGGACGTGTGGTCAACAGGAGCTAGTTCACATCTGAGGACGTGTGGTCAATAGGAGCTAGTTCACATCTGAGGACGTGTGGTCAATAGGAGCTAGTTCACATCTGAGGACGTGTGGTCAACAGGAGCTAGTTCACATCTGAGGACGTGTGGTCAACAGGAGCTAGTTCACATCTGAGGACGTTTTAATGCTTCCCAGGCATGTTTAAAATTCAAAAGGGAGCCAAACTCACTGACAGTGGTATGGTGGGATCTCTCGTGTGCCTGAGCGTGCGGGGAGAGGCTAGCTAGGAAAGAGGTGGCAAGGGGGGAGGGGGTGTCAGGACATTAAAATATAACGCACTACATTATAGCTAGTGACATAAACGCTGTTAATAAGTAATATAGAGGCTTGAAGAAAGTCGTGCCTAAGCTCAAGAGATCTGGAGGAAACAGCAGTGCACATTCTAGCTAGGGAATATCGCACACAGCACCAAATAATATCGTAGCCGTAGCCGAGCGTTTCCAAAAATGTGGTAAACTGTAGGGATTTTAAGAGGAGAGAATATCCAAATTGGTTTTATCGTGGAAGGCACGAGAAAGATGAAGATAAGTCGGGTTTGACTGTGGTTTTATTCTCAGGAGAAAGTTATCTTCACAAGAGCAGTACTAAGGCGAGAGCGGTTTACGGTATGCTAGCTAACCTCATGCCCTCTGTTCCTGCCTCTTCCACCATGCCTCTTCTCTCTCCCAACCTTTTCTGCCCTGTCTCTCCAATTTCCCCTGTATATGACTGGTTGGGTCATGTGTGAGGGCACGTGTGAAGCTTCACATCTAGCGTCCATCTAGTGTGCGAAATTCCCTAGCTAGGATGTGCACTGCTGTTTCCTCCAGATCTCTCGAGCCTAGGCACGACTTTGTTCAAACCACTACATTACATATTAACAGCATATATGTCACTAGCTCCTATGTACTGTTTTATGAAATTTTAGTGTCCTGACAGTGGGGATTGGGAGGGCCACCCGCTGTGACTGGGGGGAGGGGAGAGGCTGGCAGGGACAAAGTAGGGAGGGGGAGAGGCACCTGGAGGGACAGAGTACACGAGTATAGTCTGTCTCTACAAGCACTGAGATATACAGCAGCCAGTTGATGCAGAATATATATATATATATATATATATATATATATATATATATATATATATATATGGAGCCCCTGTGGTACAGTGGTAAAGTGCGCGTTTTCGCACACTGGAGAGCGAGGGTTCGCGCCCCACCAGGGTAAAAACTTTGGGAGCGTTCTCCTGGCCACATACCGCTTGGCGGACATAAGGGGTGCTATGGTTGAACCAGTGTCGATTACTATAAAAGTATGCTTGCGCGTGGCGATTACACTTGGTTCACAGACTACACACACACATCCAAAGTCACTCCAATACAACAATTACACTTGCAATCTCTTCACACCCTACAAACCTGTACAGTCTCAACCATACAGCCTAAGCCAATTGGTAGAGATACATTGGCTGTATCGTCCCCACTTCGGTTGGGATAGGCCGGTCCTGCAGTGGATACTCAAATGGCTGATGATATATATATATATCCGGCGCCACCTTTCGAAGGCTGTTATCACCACAAACACCGATCAGAGAAAATGTTTATTAAATTTCTATCTCAGTGACCTTTGAAGGAAGATCATAAGACGCTTCAGGAACCGGTGGGAGCGTTGCCGTCTAGACCGATCTTTATTTCAGTATCCATAGAAAACAATGTCTTACCACGGGCGGGCTGAGGGTTGAAGAAAACAGCGCGCTTACGAGCGATGACGACACTCCACCTTCCCGCCGTCAGCTGATCAGTCTGTCAACATAATTATGTGTGGTGCGCCCATCTGGGGTTCAAATTAGAGATGGACAGTACCACCGATTTTCTTTCGATACGATACCGAGTATTTTCCACTCTAATATCGAAGTATCGAGTACCGATACCGAGCATTTATTGTCCAGTATCGGTTATTTCGAGTACTTTACAAGAAAATAATTTCCTATATACATTATACGGTCAGCAGTCATATACATAGGCCAGGTTGATGCGACAGGTTTATTGGAGATATAATAGCCTACAGTAGCTTTCTGTCTGTCTCTCTCTCTCTCTCTCTTGGCCCCGCGGCAGTGCTAGAGTGTCTGACTGACAATAAAATGGTCCCAGACTCAATACCTGGAAGGAGCAGACATCTTTTGGACATAAGTGTTTTATTACAAGTTCGTCTCTGTTCACCTAGCAGTAATATAGGTACCTTGTTGTCAGTCAACTATGTGAATCACTTACAAGGAGAGACTGAGTAAATGAGAGACTTAAACGAATACTCAAAATTATGAGAGGAGGCCTCTACGAGTTAATTCTCCACCCTCAGGGTTCCCGCAGGGATAATTTCCCTCCCTCAGGATGAAAACCATTCAGCAGATCTTCAGCATATATTCTCTCTTAGATTCCCTCTAACCCTTGTTCCATTCCCCCTTCCCCCCGATTCATTTTGTTACTTCTGAAATCAATGTGGCATTTATATTAAGAAAGGATATTAATAAGTAAATACTTTCTTGAAAATGATAAATAGTGTATTTCCTTGCAGTTTAACAGCACAAACCAAATTTAAGTATTTTCATTTGACACAAGCTTAATGCAGTAAATACTTTCTTGAAAAAAAAAAAAATAGTATATATCCTTGCAGTATAACTACAAACCAAATTAAAATATTTCCATTCAACACAATTTATCTCATTTAAAGTATTTTGCATTTCTTACCAATATGGCAAACATTAGTATTACGCTATTCACTTTCAGTAAAAAGACATTGATAACAACCCCTTTCACTCCCAATGACGAACGTGTTAAAATTGTAGTTACTAGACACTATATACTATAGACACTCAGTGGACTGGACATGGTAAAAAACACAAATGGGAATTCGAGTCTGCTAATAAATAATTTTGTTGTAAAAGTAAATTACTGGTAGACTTTATTATATTATTAATAATGGGACATAATGTACCTCTTAAAATAACTGTCATTATTCTCAATATGAAAAATGTAATAAAATTTCTGCTACGAACGCTACTGCACTCCTCCGATCCACCCAACAACCCGGGGCCTTGCAATAATGTGATACCAGACGATAACGACCACAATAGATGTTTTCTACGTAGTCATGTGACTTTTGTTTACAGCGCCATATTGGACGGCAAATTGTCGTGCGTCTAGAAAGAGAGAGAATTGCAGAATCCACAATGATATTCCACTGTTGTGCCTTCAGCTGAAAGGCAAGGTAGAAAACTGGAAGTGAGGTACACTTCTACCGGTTTCTAGCAACAGAACTGAATAGCTGCCACGAAGAGGGAGAATTGGCGGACGACGGCCTACTCCCGCATCTGTAGCAATCATTTCATATCAGATGAGCCGATGATTTGTGAACAGATACGGGCATTTTTACCATTCTTAGCAGTTGTGTCATGGGATATCCTAATTATGTAAATGTCACAGAGCAAAAGACCCATACGGCCATGTGTGCGTGGGAAAAGAGGGGGAGGGTCCGTGCCACAGGCCTTCTTTTGTTTTTATTCTGGAGTTTCACCCAAACCAAATCGGACATAGCAGTGATGGTCAAGAATGTTAGATGCATAAGTAAAACCGATTAAATTACAGGTTAGATCATACTTAAAGTTAGGTAAGGAGATTAGGTTAGGTTAAAGCTTATATTTTTATTTTTTCACTGTTTTTCAGTGTGATTCATTTGAAACTGGTACTTGTGTCACTGTGGATGATATTAATACAGAACATTGTTCAACAGTTCAGTATAAAACTGCTATATACCACTGTGAGCCTGTGTGCTAAACAGTGTTTCAATTACAACTGAAGCATAATTATTAGTACTACTATTTATAATTTTCTCATTTATTTAGAAATTAATGTTTCTCCACAGAAAGGAAAACTGTCAGTTGAATATACGTTTTTCACTTAGTACAAAAATAATTGCAAATAAGAGGATAAATAATGTACTTATATCAACAGCTCCCTGTATTTATCTTTTACCAGGTATGTAGCTACTAAGATTTTTTTTAAATTATAAAATGTAAAATTATTAAAAATATATTGTTGAAGTCTTTTAGTTTTATGTTGTGGTAGCCTACTCATTAGCATGAAATAAATTACCTTAATTTAAATCTGTGTCAGTGTTATGATTCAGTTGTAATGTGAAAGTTAACTTCAAGAGTAATTTTGACAGTTTTGACATATACTATCAATTATGCATTTTATGTAAAACTACTTTAAGCATACAGTATAGGCTGTGTATATCTCTAGGCCTACAGTTACTGAAATTTCCAAAATAAGTATATTTTTTGGTAAATTTCCTGAATTACACCCAACTCACCCTGAAGCTTAAAATTTTCACTTTTTTAATGTTTTATAGTGTGGTTAATTTGAATCTGATATTTATTTCTGTTAGAAATTATTTTTTTTATTCCAAACCAAGCTAACCCAACCAACCTAACCTAACTTAGGACCTAACATGAATATTAAGAAGAGAGGATAACTGCAGTAGGCCAATAGGACCATGCTAGACAGCTCCCATAAGAGTGTGAGTAATTTACCCTCCCTACAATAGCCCATACAGGTCCATGCTAGGCAGCTCTCACAGAAGTGTGACTACAAGATTGACAAATTATTTATGCATCCCATACCTGTCATACGCCTATCTAGCCTGTGCGGGAAACTTTCCATATAGGGGGCAGCAACTAGGGTACCTTACTGGGAAACCTATTCCATTCATTAACTGCTCGATTAGTCAGTGTATACAGTTCCTCCCCCAATGACCCCACATCAATAATTTACTGATTACCAAGACGAATTACAAGTACCATATGTCATTTCCAGCTATCTACATTGCACATATACAACATAACATGTCTGTTTACCATGAAGAATGCCCCAGGGAACTTTGATGTTTACCAAATAGTGATAGAGATCGCCATATCACAGATCTGGTTTCGGTCCCCAGTCCTTGAAACTGGTGAATTTCTCCCGAGAAATGGTGTATTGATATAGCCCCACGTTTATCTTGTTCCTGTACAAATTAAGGTGGCGTTGATTCAGATTTCTGCATATTTCTGACAGCTTCATCTCTGACAGCACTGTCTGGACAGCCATTACTGCGAGGAGTTTAACGTCCAACATGGAGTTGTAAACAAAATTACGTGAGATCTGTGACGTCACTGGAAAAGGTCCATACCAGGAGAAAGTGGAAGGGAGTAAAATAGTTAGTCAGATTTAATAATTTGTTTATATAGTACTCGTAGTACTCGATACTTCACGATTTGTAACGATATTTTCGATAAAAAGGTAATGTCGGAAGTATCGATACTCTGGTATCGATGTGCCCACCACTAACCACGACCACTACAATGGCAGCAGAGGGTAGGCGCACGTACTGACGGTGTTTGTAACATTTGTGATTCATTTGTAAGTATACTGTGTGTGTGTGTGTGTATATATATATATATATATATATATATATATATATATATATATATATATATACAGAGAGAGAGAGAGAGAGAAAATTCTATCTATTGCCAGACGCCTAATCCCTTAAACGGGGTGACCACAAACAAATCGCCTCCACGTCACCCTGTCCCCCGCCATTTTACTGCCCCGCTTCCAATTCACACCCCTCTCTCTTATATACCTCTCCACTCCATCCCTCCATCTTATCCTTGGCCTTCCCCTCCCTCTCTCCCCCTCCACCTTACTCACATACACTCTCCTCGTCAGTCCCTCAATCTCCATTCTCTCCACATGGCCAAACCACCTCAATGTGTTTCTCCTAATGCTTCCTATCACATCCACATCCACACCACAACGCTCCTTCACATCCTCATTTGCCAGTATGTCTCTCCATGTGACTCCACAGGCTCCTCTCAAATAACTCATTTCCACTGCTTTCACGCTTGACTTGTGTCCCTCCAACAACGTCCAAGCTTCATTTCCATTCGTCAGAGTTGGTATCACAATGCTGTCATGTAATAACTTTTTCACTTCCGTGCTCACTTCCCTGTTTCTTATCACTGCCATCAAGGAACCAACAACCTTACTTCTTTCTTGTTCCCTTTCAAGCACTTCATCCTCCAAACTTCCACCCTTACTCATCACACTATCCAAGTACTTAAACGTACTTACATTTTCCATTTCCTCATCGTCCAACCTCGTACATACTTTTCAAAGCATTCAACAACTTCCCATCCACTCCATATACTCTTAATATTTTCCACAATCCTTGTCTATCCACCCTGTCATATGCTTTCTCCAAATCCATGAAGGCAGCATACAACGTCGTTCCCTTCTCTAGAAACTTTTCCGCTAAAGATCTAAGAATGAATATCTGATCTACACAACCTCTTCCCTTCCTAAAGCCTCCGTGTTCTTCTCCAACCAATTCCTCTGTTATTTCCCTAACTTTGTCAATAAGTATCTTACCGTATACTTTTTCTATTACGCGAAGAAGACAAATGCCCCTATGATTACCACGCACTTCTTTTTCCCCTTTTCCTTTGTACAAGGGAATAATTATACTTGACTTCCCATCCTCCGGGACTCTACCTTCTTCCCAGGCCAATCTCCACATCTTCCACACCCATTCTACCACTATCTCTCCCCCATGCTTCAGCAGTTCACCACACACTCCATCAATTCCTGGGGCTTTCCCCATTTTGACTGTCTTCATTGCTTCCACAACTTCCATCCTACTGATTTCTTCCTATCTTCTCACCTCCCTCCTTCGCCCAGCCATTCTCCAGCCACTTATACTCGCATTACTTTCATTCTCTATGTTCAACAATTCATTAAAGTGTTCCCTGCATCTGTTCACTTGTGAAAAATTCAGTTTACGAAAATAAGCCCGTTGTGGGAAGGGGACAGGAGGCAGGGAGCCCGGAGTCAGGTTTCCATTCTCTCTATTCTCTCTCCTTTATCCTTGTCCTCCATGACTTCGCACATCCCCCCTTCGTTTCGCATTCCATTTTTCCTCTCTTTTTGTTTTCCTTTGCTTTATTCCCCTTCTCTCACTCCTCCTTTAATTTCATTTTTTTCTGCTCGACCCATCCAGCTCTTCTCTCTCTCTCTCTCTCTCTCTCTCTCTCTCTCTCTCTAATCACAAGAGGTTAGAGGAATTAAAAACAGAAAGTAAGCACATAAGCACCAAGAAATGTCAATTATCGTCTCTTAACACTTTTTAAAATTCTTCTCCCTTCATCCTTCCGCTTTTCCACTTCTTGATATCATCATCATCATCATCAGCATCATTATCATTATCATCATGTTATACACTGAGTTTCCTCATAGCATTATCATAATTTATTTCCGGATTTTTCCCCATCATTTATATCTGTCTTTCACTTATTTTGCACAGCCACCTGCATCTCCTTTCTCCCGTCACTCACCCCTGCCTTTTCTCTTCTTTCCTTTGATTTTATTGGCGATTTTTTTTTTTTTTCCGTGAGTTACCACCATCTTGCTTCATAATTCGCTTTGCTGAGATAAGTTACTCTGAAATAAGTAAGATCGTCTGGATTAAGCTGTAATAAAGTCAGAGTTATTTACTCTGATCTGAAATGTAAATCATGATTATTACTAACATTCTTGCTGCGTTAGCTCACTCGGACTTCAGCAAAATCGTCCGGAGTTAGGCATTTTCAAGTGCAATGATTTTTGACCTACACTGGGATGACATGTAAATCAAGACAATCGTACTATTAACTTTATTGCTATGACAGTCTAGAAGAGGAATAACATGACATTGTTTAGCTTTAATAAAACTGAAAAGTAATTACGAGCCAGTGAGGCGATATTTACTCCATGTTCAGCTGAGAAATGAGCGGCCAGACACAAGTCGGTCCGGCCCGGTCCGACCGCAATGGCTTTCAGAGGCTAATAACTTTTCTACTATGTGAGATAGAAAAGAAATCTTTCAGCAGGTAGTAGATACATCCAAGCAATTTTGTTTTTACCTATACTATATATATACTCATGAGGAAGAAGCCCCTTGGAATCCCAGCTTTCCAAGGGAATGCACCGCGGGCTTCAGTTTACACGTGCCACTATGAAATCGAATTAAAAAAGATTTCCTGTTGTAACACTATGTTTTCTTGCAAGTATTCTAACAATTAGATATTGGATATTATGCTCACAATTTTACATGAACGTTTTTTCTATGTTTAGGGGAAGAAATCAGCAAGGGTAATCGCTCGATTTCAGTGTTTTCTCACTTGATGTTGTGCCGCTCTCGGGTAACTACGCTTTCTTCTATTCCTTCCTTCTTCCTTTCCTTCCTCCTCTGTATTTCTTTCCTTCATTTTTTCCTCTTCCTTCTGTCTACGGGTGACTCTACACTGAGTGGTGATCACAGGAAACCATTTACTACGGTGGATGGTAACCAAATAACTAAATTATGTCGCCTATTGGTTTAGTGGGTAATTAAGACGCCCCAACCGGATTGAGCCTGTGCAAGTTTATATCCAAGGGATGACTGGGGTTCATTGCTCATGTAATGCCACTCAGGGATGAACGAGGCTAGTCAATCTCATTTTGAATCTTAGGACCAACTTGCCTAGCCCCGGGCTTCTAAGCTTCTCATGGGGCAACAGATGATGATGATGATGATGATGATGATGATGATGATGATGATGATCATTCATTCAACAGCCAAGAGTTTACCGAAGCATTTCGTTGACACAGCAAGTCGCGAGCAGAGAACTGAACATTGCGCTTCTTCTGATAAATGTTACGGCGCCTCCATATATGCACATCCAGAGAGAAAACGTGAGAGAGTAAAAATTTTTGGCTCAGTTATTTATCTCTTATTGTTCAACTACTTTACCAGAAATGATGAAAGTTTACAACAGGATGAAATTATGATGATAAAAGGCGTATCTACAAAGGCTTGCTAGCTCGTCACGCGCTCCCAAAGAGCCCTTCACTGGTTTATTCTGAGCTGAAGCGTACCCGGTAAATCACATTTTTTTTTTATTTTTTTACTACGAAATATATTACGAAAATAAATAAAATCGTGCAACGTCAAGCGAAATTAAATACAGTGTCTGTCAAGAGCAAAAGGAAAGTTCTTTATTGCTTCTTATATTTTAAAGTCACATCTTTTGTTTTCCTTCGCCAATCATTCTGTCAGTTCTTCCTTCCCCAGTGACCTCCTCTTCGCTACGATGGCTTCAACTTTAGTTTGCTCTTACTACCATCCACAACTTCCTCGTCGTTCCTTCTCCCTTACCTCTGACTCATCAGTATCTTTGATTTTCCTTCACTATTCATCCCATCATATGGGTCTTTCCTCAGCCTTTACTTTACTTCTTATTACTTCCCTTCCAGACCTTCTTCCACACTACACATATCCGTTCCTTCAGTCCTTATCACTCCCTCAGTAATATCGTTTATTATTATCAGCTAATCATTCTCATAAGTTCCATCTTCCCCCAGATTATACCTCGCTTTCCTCGCTTCTTTTTAGGAATTCTCCTCACACTTTCCCTCCTCATTTTTTCATCCCATACAGCTTCTTCATCAACTATGTGTCTCATTTCCTTGTACAAATAATTCTTATTCCCACCTTCCTTTAATACTGCCATCATATCTTTTACTTCATTTAATACCTCTCCCAACACCTTCCTTCCTGGATCTCTAACCTCCAACCTCTTCCCCTCTTTCTAATCAGTCATATCAATTATATCCACCATATTCCTCCACCAATCACTGTACCGCATCCACTTTCCCCCTATTGCTTATCTCGCTTCTTTCTACATCAGTTCAAAAACCCATCCCATACGTTTCACCTTCGTTCTTTTCCCCCTTTCACCTACTTTCACATTATTCGTCACTTGTTCAACAACATCTTTCTTCCCCTAACCATAACGTAGCCTCTTTCACTTCTCTTGAAGCCTCCTTCCAGTTTCTTTTTTTTTTTTTTTCCAGACTTTCTCTTCACATCTTTTTACGAAATCTTCCAGCATCTGTTTTCCGATCTCTCTCTTACTCCTTACCTTTTCCTTGTCAGTAATATCTCACATTTTTCTCAAGCACTTATTCCATCATTTCCATCTCCTCCCAACTCATTCCTCTCTTGCTTCACTTCGCTTTAATATCTCTTCCCATACACTTCGTCTCATCCCCCATTACGGTACCTCTTCCTTATCAATTATTTGCTTAATTTTCCTTCATAAACCACTCTCCCATTTCAACATCAGCACAACTTACCCCACTTCATTAACTTTCATTCAATTTTTTTTTTTTTTTCCAGCTGCTCCTCCTACATTCTGTTCCCACTGATCTCGGTCTTCTCAGCAATATCCATTATTTTACTGAACCAACCATTCTATCATTTTCATCTTCAACCAAACTTTACCCCGTCTATGTTACCTCCCTACAAGGGTTTTTACAGTTACATTCCTCTTCGTTCCCTCACCTCCTACTTCTCCCTCATTACTGCAATCATCATTCCATCACTACAGTCTTTCCCCACGTTTGCATCTCTTCTCTTACCTCCATTCAAGACCTCTTCCCACACATCCCATTCTGCCCCACACTGTACCGCAAAGAGAATGCACTGATATGCTGATGCCTGCAATGAAAACCAAACAACTGGAACCTGCACTGAGATAATAATCTATCAGTAACTGCAAAGAACTGATTATTTAATAATATGTGATATGGAAGTACAAAAAACTGACTATTTCATGGGGTGTACTTACAAATATATATAACAGTTAATGAAATAAAACTGTACCTGGAGATAAATTATGCGTATTATTGGCTAAGCAAGAAAATTTGTCATTCATTTTCATTTTGTGAACATTTATGAAAAACAAAATACTTAATACACTTTCCCATAAGGTAATTTGATTAATTATGAAAGAAGAATAAATTTTGCATAAGCTATATTTGGTCAAATTAACAACAGTTCATAACTCAATCGGTAGAGAGGTGGCCTGCGGTCCTACCGGACCCGGGTTCAAATCCCCGCTGGGGCAGGGAACAGTTTAAGGATTTGAACTACATGTAAAGCAAACTTTACCGATCTACCAGAAGACCCGCCGACATGTCGTAAAAGTACCCCCACTAATACCAATACGCCAGTCCTGTATGAGACAGCCCTAGCATGTATTCAATATGGAGGGTGGGTGTTAGCGCCGAAGTGGTGACATGTAGTGGTGTATGATATGTAGGAGGACTACTGGGCCTTGAGAGCAGGCTGTGAGGCCTATGCCCAGAGTCGAGCACATAAAAAAAAAAAAAAAAAACACACACACAGAAACGCTTCCATAAAAGAGCTAGTGCTCGAGTTTATCGCGTCAATTAAAGAGTGGAATATTTATGCGGCAATGAAATAAACTGTTTCTGAAACTCATACTAGCAGAATGTCAAATGGATGCAGTTAACCAAAATTTTACACTCCATACTGTATATACCTTAACCTACGTAGGAGAATGCTTATGAAACAGTGAATTCATACAAAATGTAAAGCATCATAGGTAAACAGACAAGGTAAGCACCATCTACAGTACAGCACTCACCCGTGGATGAGCACACACACAATTGACATGTCTCTTATTTTGTATGCTGAATAATTATTTTTTTTTTACAAAGGACATAAAATTGTATACACAACAAAACTCAGGAAGGTAAAACAATTTTTCATGCACTGCATTAACGGTTTATACCAGTTAAACAAAGAACCATATCACGAACACCTACCGACAAGTCGCAATCCCACACGGAGAAAAAAAAAATCGCAACACTAAGAGTAATATCACACAGAAATACGATATCTGGCTGAGCGAGAGTGGCAGAAACGGAGCTACATTGGTCTATTTTAGTTCATTCTTGCTCAATACAGTCAGCATGATATCTCATACTAAAAGGGCTAATGGCGGATACTGACAGTATATCTGAATTTTTTCAGTTCGACAATTTTCCCACTTTGAGGAAAAGTGTTAAAGTAACAAAAAAGTTAATATAGTGGAAAAGTTAACAACAAAGAAGGGGAACACTATCAGAACTACAAGAAAATTATATACTTAGTATGGAAGCATTGTGCTTAAAGAAATGAAGATTCTATATTTTCACCATCATTGTGTGTGATCTGTTCCACTCTGAACTGTACCTGAGTGCTTTCATTCACAGAAGAGACGTCATTTGTGTTCACATTCATACCTGCTACACCAACTTCAATCGAAGCTGAAGCAACTACTGTATATGGCGGTCAGTGCCTTCATGGGAGATCAAAGGCTTATACAAGGAACTGACAGGAACAGTATTATAATCTGTGCTGTGGTAATTATTACACGAGGGAAAAAAAAATCACCATCGTCTTCATGGGCATCATCTCGTTATTGTCATCGTCATCGTCAGTCATCATCATCATCATCATCATCATCATCATCATCTTCATGATCATCAGTCATCAGTAATTATCATCAGTCATCATTATCATTAGTCATCATCAGTCGAGTCATTATCGTCAGTCTTTAGTAATCATCATCAGTTATCAATGATACGGTAGCACTGCCTCTTAAGTAATCTTTTCACACTCCCTCCCTTCTATTCTCTCAGCTCTTCCCCTCTTTCCTCCCTTGCGATATTTCAGAAAGAATGAATATCTTGGTTTCATTTGCCGCCTCACCTCATGAGGGTATAGGGAAGGGATAAACAAGACAAAATAAGTGATTACTAGGAAAGGTCCCTTAAATTCGGTGCCCATCTTGTAGCGGCCCTTTGCACCTTTTCAGTCTTACCTATGTGTTTTTTGAGATGCAGATTCCAGACTACTGATGCATACTCCAGAGTTGGTTTGGCGAATGATGTTATTATTTTTCTCAGTATGTGTTCGTTTATATACAGTATGTGAATGCTACCCTTATAGTCGCAAGCAGTGTGTGCATGTCCCGTACTTTTTCATTTATGTGGTTAGCCGGTGATAGTCTGTTGTTGATAATCACTCCAAAATCCTTTTCCTTTCTGATGTGTGTAGGGTTGAACTTCCTAACTTATAGTCCCAGTCTGGTCTTTTTCCATTTTTATCAAATTTTATTACATGACATTTGTCCACATTGCATTCCATTTGCCATATGTTGCTCCATTCATGAAGCTTATTTAATTCTTCTTGTAGCTCTATGCAAAAGCCTGTGTTTCTAGTTTCCCTTTGTATTTCTGCATCATCAGCAAACATATTTAGGTAGCTTCCATTTCCAGTGTTGCTGTCTGTGTCATTTATGTATACTAAAAACATAATTGATGTCAGCACTGAGTCCTGTGGAACTCCACTTACCACATCTCACCATAATGAGTATTTTCCCCTTAGCACTGTTCTCATTTCCATTTTACTGAGAAAGTCTTACATCCAGTCGTACAGATTACCTTGGATTCCTCCTTGATTGTCCAGTAGTTTTTTGTGTTGTACTCTGTCAAATGCCTTCTTCAAATCCAAATACTGTATATGCTGTCTACCCTGCCATCTCTTTCTGTATTATTTCTGCAGCTCTATATAGTAACTTAATAATATGTTAGTAACAAATGATTTTCCCTTTCTTAAACCAAATTGTCTTTCTGTTATCATATTGTGTTTTTAAAGGTGATTTGCCCAATTCTTCTTATCAGTTTTTCTAACATCTTGCATACGACACTGGTCAGTGATACTGGTCGGTAGTTAAGTGGATTTTGTCTATTTCCTTTCTTGAAAAGGGGCACAACGTTTGCTTTCCTCCAAATATCAGGTAGTTTTCCTTGTCTTAAGGATTCTCTGAATATTAAATGTAATGAACTGCTTAGCTCTTGTAGACAACACGAAATCTCGTTAGGGCCAATGGCTTTTCCTCTGTCTAATTTCCTCATCTCTTCCTGGGCCTGCGTCATCATACGTATGTTTGTTAATATGTGTGGGCATGCTTGTTCGTTTTCATATATCACAGATCTACTTTCTTTAGTAAAAACTGACTGGAAACTTTTGTTTAGTACTTCAAAAATATTTTCTTCATTGATACAGATTTTCCCCTCATCCATGATGGATTGTATTTTACCTTTAACATTTGCTTTGCTTTGTATTTAGCTGTAAAACAACTTCGGCTGATCAGTACCTTTATTTACAATGTTATCCTCGAACTGCCTTTGAGCTTCTCTCCTTATCCTTGTACAGTATAATCATTTCTTGCCTGGTTGTAGTTGTTATATGCTCTTTCACTTATATGTCATCTGTATCTGATTCACAGCAAATCTCTTTTCTCTTTTGCGTTTTTACAATCAATATTCAACCAGTTCTTTATCCATATTTCTATTTCTTTGTGCAATTGGACATAATTATGGATTCCTGTTTCGTAAAAAGCAAAATTTTTTTATATATATATAACATTTATAGCGTGCCCTGTTAGCTCCTTTTCCCAATCTATATCCTTAAAGTACTTCATGATAGTTGCCCTTTTCGTAGTTTAGCCTTTTTGAAATTTCCATTACCTCTAACTATATCATATGCTATCCTGAAATTGTACAGTAATCTAGTACTGCATGGTAGCTTTTACTGAATGGTGGGTAATAGATTATACTGTCAATTTCATTTTTTTGCCTAGTAAATATGAGATCTAATAATGAGGGGTCTTCTGGTCCTCTTTTTCTGGTGTTCTCCTTTACATGTTGTGTTAGAAAATATTCCTGTATAAGATCCAAGAGCTTTTGATCCCAGTAACTTTCATGGCTGTTTACATCTTCAGTATTCCAGTTTATATTTGTGTTAAAAATCTCCTGTTAGTGTAATTCTTTCAGATTTTTCTTCCATTCTGTACAGTAGGGTCCTTAAACTCTGAATTGTCTTTTCTGCCAGGTCTTCATATTCACCTTTATCTCATGTTTTTGTCTTGTGTGACATATATAGATTTGCCAAAATTATATCCCTTCTGGTGTACTAATCGCTACTGCAACTAATTCTACTTGTGAGTGTATGTCTACTTCTATCTCTTTTACTTGGAGTCATTTCTATGTTAGTATCATAACTTCTCCTCCTTTTTTAAATTTCTATCTCTTCAAATATTGTACTCCCTCAAATTTGAAGAGTCGTTTGATTTCCTTTGGGTTACTTTTGTTTCTGTTAGACATATAATATAAGGGTCATTTACTGCGATGTAGTCTTTTATCTCTAATAATTTGGATACCATTCCATATACATTTGAATACATCAACTTAGCCATATTGTTCACATATTTGACATTGGTTGAATCTACTATCTTGCTTTTATTTAGCCCCTGGTGTTTATGTGCCATTTTTTTTACTTGTAATACTACTACTTTGTAAAAAAAATTTACTTCTCCTTTCTTTTGATCTCGCATCATTCTTTATTTTTGCTTCTTCCCTCTTTTCCTTTAAAAATCCCCATTCCTCTTGAGTTTGGCACCTTTTCATCCACACTTCTCTGTACTCATCTGATTCCTTAAGTTTATTAGCATTTTCTAATACCTCCTCTACAGTGTTCACGTTTTGGAAGGTTACTTTTGTAATATTTTAATGACTAAAGAGGAGGGTCAAGGAAACAGTCTTGCCCAGTTGACAGCCCGGCGTTTTCGCGCCTTTTATTGCTTGTAAACAAACAGGGATCCTTATTATAGGGGATACATGCATAAACTCTAATACGTAAAATGTCACACTGCTTCCCCCTAAAAAAAAAATGAGTATCTTGCGACTGCATGGATTATAGAGTACTGTATTAAGAAAGTTCCTTTATGACAGTTAAAAATAATACCTTATGCAAAAATTAATACTGTACCTTTACATTTTTTTTTTTTTTTTTTTTAGTGACTGCTTACAAATCAAGTCTTTTCACAGGCTTTATGATCCTACCATATCTGCTCTTTAAGGGAGTCTCGTCTTTTCCAGGTAATTCATCCGAAGCAGCTTGTGTGAGCGGCAGCTTACTAGGCAAACTCCCATCCACTCCCATATCTGCCTCACTTGCATTGTTCATTGATTCATGATCAACACTGTCAGTATCTGGGTGTGGGTCACTGATAGTTATTTCGGCAGGTTCGCTACTGAGATCCGGAGAGTCATTGGCTTTGATCACGTGATCTATGTGAACCTTCTTCAGTATATCACCAACTCTCACAATTAGCGTCCTGCAACCGAGCACCTTTTCAACCACTCCACTGAGCCATTTTTCTGTACTGTCCCTCCGTGCAGCATTGTTTTTTACTCTTACTATATCTCCAGCTGAGAATGTTCTTTCACTCTTGTTGTTGTTCCCATCATGATAATACTTCTGTCTGATTTGCTTTTTAGCAACATTTTCGGCCAGGCTAGGTATGACCATACTCAGCCTTGTTCTCAGCTGTCTTTTAACCATTAACTCTGCAGGCGTACAATTGGTTGTGCTATGTGGGGTGGTTCGGTACTTCAGCAGGAACCTGGCTAGCCTGTGTTTGATGGTCTTGTGTTTACACCCTTCAATGACTTGTTTGAGCAAAGCTTCTTTAACCACACGCACAGTACGTTCAGCTGCCCCATTTGAAGATGGATGGTAAGAAGGTACCAGTACATGTTTGATGCCATTAAGTTTTGTAAAATTTTTGAATTCAGCTGACTGGAACGGTGGGCCATTGTCTGATACTAGCATTTCAGGTAGCCCATGCTCTGCAAAAATAAGTCTGAGTTCATCCATGGTGCTCTGCGCTGTGGTACTGTGCATGGGTTTTACATCAATCCACTTTGAGTAGCTGTCCACTAATACCAAAAATCTGTCACTACCCTTTTCACAAAAAATCCAAATGTACACGCTGAAACGGGCGTGCAGGCCAACCCCAGGGGTTGAGAGGAGCTTTTAGGGGGCAAGTTTCGTGCCTTTTGACACACTGAACATTGCCTAACAACTTGTTCAATGGCCTCATCCATCTTTGGCCACCAAATGAAACTCCTTCCCAGAGCCTTCATGGAACAGACACCTGGATGTTCAGCATGAAGTTCTTTCAACATGAAAGTCTGGTAGGTTTTAGGTATTATAACTCTCAAACCCCATAAGAGGCACCCTTGCTGAACAGATAACTCTAACTGTCTAGAATAATATGGTTTGAGTTCATCAGTCACTTCCCTTTCATTACACCATCCAAACTGGGTATACCGTATAACTTGTGCCAGAATTTTGTCCTTCTTTGTAGCTTCAGCAATTAAGTTTGCTGTTATAGGGAATTCATCATCAACTAACATTACAGCATATATTTCTGACTCATCACTAGTTTCTTTAGTATCTCCAACCTCTGCACATGGCAACCTAGACAAAGCATCGGCATTTGAGTGTTCCTTTGAACATCTAAATTCTAATTCATAGTCATAACCTGTTAATAGTATAGCCCATCTTTGCATTCTTGCAGCAGCTAGGGCTGGAACTTGTGATTTTGGTCCAAGGATGGAAAGTAAAGGTTTGTGATCAGTCACAAGAGTGAATCTTCGTCCATAGAGATATTGATTAAATTTTTTAACACCAAACACAATTGACAGAGCCTCCTTTTCAATCTGAGAATAATTTTTCTCACTCTTTGTTAGACATCTGGAAGCAAATGCAACTGGACGTTCCGATCCATCATCCATAATGTGACTGATCACAGCACCTAAACCTATGCTAGAGGCATCACATGCAAGTTTCAGAGTCTTTTCATTGTCATAGTGCACCAATAATTTTGCACTTGTGAGTTTCTTTTTGCACTCTTCAAATGATTTCTGTGCGGTAGCTGACCAATGCCATCTAATGTTCTTCTTCAGCAACTCATGCAGAGGGGCTAATGTGGTTGAGAGATCACTCAAAAACTTTGCATAATACTGGACCATCCCAAGGAAGGCCCTTAGTTCACTAACATTGTTTGGAGGTGGCATATCTGTGATATTCTTTATTTTATCTTTTAGTGGCTCAGTGCCTTCTTCATTTACCTTATGACCAAGATAGGTAACCTCCCTGACCAAGAATTTACACTTCTTTTGATTAAGACTTATATTGTACTGGCTCAACCTACTGAAGACCCTCTCCAGAGTTGCTAAATGATCAGAAATGTTTCTGCTTACAATCAGTAAATCATCCTGCTGACATAAGACACCTTCGATACCAACAAGTACAGAGTCTATTATTTTCTGAAAAATCTTTGGTGATGACTTTATTCCGTACGGTAACTTCAGGTACTTGTAAAGACCCTTGTGCGTGTTGATTGTAAGATACTTCTGGCTCTCATCATCTACATTCACCTGTGCATAGGCATGGGACATGTCTAACTTTGAAAAACCTTACCCCCAGACAAAGTTGCAAACAGGTCTTGTGAGGTTGGGAGAGGATACTGTTCATCAGTTACAGCTTGGTTGACCGTAATTTTGTAGTCCCCGCACAACCTAACAGACCTGTCCGCCTTTGGGACAATTATCAGTGGGGAAGCCCAGTCACTTTTGTCTACTTTTTCTATTACTTTATTTTTCTCCAATTTCTCCAATTCCTTTTCCACAGCGCCTTTGAGAGCATACGGCACTGATCTAGCTTTACAGAACACTGGTCTAGCATCTTCAGACACTGTGATATGAGCTTTGTGATGCTTAATTCCTTCATAGGAATCCTTGAACAAATCAGAATACTTGTCTAAAAGTGACTGTACCTCACCACCCGCATCCACAGTTACTTTGTGTACATCAAAGATTTTCTGCCAGTCCAGCTTTAGTTTACTAAGCCAGTTTTTCCCCAAGAGCGTAGGCCTTCCTTCATCTTTGACAACGATCATCGGTAATTTCTCTTGCTGGTCATTGTGGCTTACATCACACATAAATTGTCCCAATAGTTCCAGTGCTTCTCCTGTGTACGTTCTCAGCATAACATTTGCCTTTTCCAGCTTCACTGGGCCAAACGTTTTCTTGCAAATATCTTGACTCATTACTGACAGGTCTGCAGCTGTGTCAACTTCCATATTTACTGTCTTTCCATTAATATCCAGGTCAGCTGTATATTTAAACTTTGGATTTCTTACCTGTGTTGCATATAATGACTTCACTTTGGCCTCATTGCTATCAGAGTCACTTTCACAGTTCACATTTTGGACCTTACCTTTACCTCTGGTGTCCACACTACGACAAGCTGTTGCAATATGGCCTACCCTTTTGCACTTATAACACCTTACATTCTTCATCCTGCAGCTTGATGAATAGTGTGAACCATGACATCTACTACATTTAACATCAGGTGTGCTTCTACTCTCACTCTTTTGGGGGCCTTCAGAGCATTTTCTTGATCTCTCACTACCCAACTTACACACTTCTCCTGAAATACATAACTCCTTTGGTATATTACAAACCCTTCCCACACTCTGCATATCTTCCTTCACAAATTCCTTAGTATTTCTTTCAGCAGCCTCCATTGCCAAGGACAACTGACATGCCTTGTCAAAAGATAAGTTTTCTGTATTGAGTAATTTGTTCTGTATCTTTTTCACAGTTTAGTCCAACAACAAATCTATCTCTTAGTGCTCTGTCTAAAAACGTGCCAAAATTACAGTTAATTGATAATTTTTTTAGGGCTACTATATACTCACTCACACTCTCACTTTTCTCTCTGTTCCTGGAACCAAACTTAAAGCTTGCAGCAATCTCTAGTGGAGCTGGATCATAGTGTTTCTTCAGGATTTTCATTATGTCCTCCAGTGACGTATCCTTGGGTTTTGTGGGCGCTAGCAAATTGGACAAGATACTGTACACAGGGGCGCCTACCTCGGTCAAGAAAATTGCCTTCTTCTGGTTAATTACAGGCTCCTCGTTGGATGTAAGTCCGTTAGCTATGAAGAACAACTCCATCCGGTCACAGTAAGAGCCAAAATCTTCCTGAGTCTCGTCATAGGGCCCAAGACGTCCAATGTAGCTAGTAGGTTTCTCTGCCATGGCTGCCTTCCTTGTGTACTCGTCTCTGCACTCTAACACTCCTTCCCAGTCACCAATATTATAGTAGAACACGACCTATATATTCACGGGAGCAAGTGGTGCACAGCAGGATCCCATCCTCGTCGCCAAATGTAATATTTTAATGACTAAAGAGGAGGGTCAAGGAAACAGTCTTGCCCAGTTGACAGCCCGGCGTTTTCGCGCCTTTTATTGCTTGTAAACAAACAGGGATCCTTATTATAGGGGATACATGCATAAACTCTAATACATAAAATGTCACAACTTTCAGAGCCTTGACTTGTTTCTCTCATATTTTCTTAACCTCTTAAAGTCCTCTACATCCTTCTCAAAGCTTTCCTCTGATACTACTTTCAATATGTTCATTATATTTACCATCTTCTTGTTATCTCTGGTGAGTCTATTCTAAATTTCTTCTTCATCTTTACCAGTGGTGACTATAGGTTTGTTAATCCCAGCTGTTTCCTTTATCAGCGTTGGATTCTTCCTTATGATATTCTTCACCTCTCTTGTCATGTCTTTTGCTTCAGCCTTGTTTTTTAGATCTTAACTTGTTTTGGCTACTTCTACCTGTGTGTTTTGTACTTCCTCCATGTAATTTCTCATCATTTCATTTCCCTGAGTTATCTTCTCATCAGTATCTCAGCTTTTGTCACGAGTTGGTGCGATCATATATATAAATAAACTCGTGACATTGAACTTGGTGGGAAACCGCAAATTCTAGTGGCATCCCAGTATGTATCACTCAGTCAACCGCCACGTATTCACCCGATCGGGAGTGTTTTTCAGGACATTTTACCCTATTTCATAAATGATCATCTTTGTGCGCGACATTAGCATCTCCGCTGAGTTATTTGTTATGGGCGTGTTTCGCTCATTCTAGCCGTTGGCAAGTGCGGCTCAACACTCGCCTCTCTCTCACAATTTGAACTCAGTCAGGATCTGAGCGTCGTGGAAGCTGGTTTGATTTGGCCGGAGCAGCATGTGTGTCAGCGTCCTTCCTCAGCCGACGCCCAGTTCCTGCCACCACCGTTGTCCAGTTCCTGAATTCCCACCTAGCATGAATTGGCGAGAGGCCTAACGAGGCAGCGTCCTTCCTCAGCAATGACACCCAGTTCCCGCTTAGCCCACTCTCTGACCAGTACTTTTCTTTTCGTTTTCCTAGGTTTAAGAGCTTAGCTTTAGAGTGAGCAAGAGAGTGTGTTCTTATTTTCTTCATATTTTTGAATTCATAATGAAACATGTAACGTAAATTTGTTTCATTGTAATCAATAAATTAACAGTTCTTTTCCTTGAGCTTAATGTAATGTAAACTCGTGTTTTATTTCTCCATTAAGCTTATTTCACTTATAGCTCCTAGTTTGCATAAACGCTTTGCATTATTCATAACTGGTACTTAGGCCAGTCCTTTTGTATTAAGCTTAAAATCTGTCGTGCAACCAGGAGTTAATTGCACCAGCAAGAACCTGCTTATCATTAATAGCATTAGTTATTGATTGTCAGGGGTGGAGTCACTTTCTCCAGAGGCCAACAGTACTAATAAACAGCACGTGTGAATAATTAGTCTCTGCTGTGTACTGTTGAGAGAGTTTATAAATTCTCGTCTTTACAGAATCGGCAAAGTAAGCCAGCATAAAGTAATCATTGCTTGATTTTCACAAGTCAATTGTTTGTCCTGTTCTCAAGTATTATTTAATTTTATTCTTTAATATTGCATATACTTAAAAACCCCGTGACATTTGGTGACCTCGCCAGGATTTTAACTCCTAGCTCTAAAGCTATTCACGAGATAATACTCACTCACTCATACTTAGGTATTTATTATTAAAGTCTATGGGCACTATCTTACTGGTGATTATTGATTCATTTCTATTAATTTACGTAATAGTTTTCACTGTCAGTTGTTTGTTTAATTTTCTTTCTTTATCAGTTTAATTAGATAAAACTGGTCACCTCTAACCTGTGCCTATATTCTTTATTCTCGATTATTGGCATCTTTCTCTGCAAAATTGCAGTCAGTACTGAGTCGCTAGTTCACTTAGAATGAGTTAGCATCATGGCTGCCAACGTCTATGTACAGGAAGCTAGAGATATGGGGCTTAGTGACCCCGGAAAAAATTCAGAACTATGTCCTCTCACGGTTTAATTACGAGCAACAACGTGAGAAAGATGTTCGTGAAGAACGCGAAAGAGAACGTGAACATGAGTGAGAACAACGCGAATATGAGCAAAAACAACGGAAACTCGAGTTAGTACAAGAGCGAGAACAACGCGAATACGAGCGTGAACAACGAGACAGAGAACGAGAACACGAACATGATGAGCGAGAAGCACACAAAAAACATGAACTTGAAGTGCTGAAGCTCAAGCGAGATTCCTTGGCTTCAGACATATCTGGTGCAGCTGGCCCAAGCTCCATGAGTGCTCTCCCTGCATAAATTATGGCGACCCCACACATCAAGCTTCCCCCGTACAAGGAAGGCGAGCGAATCGAGCCATACATAGCTCGTTTTGAAGACATGGCTCAACTGTACCAGCTGGATGATGCAGCTAAGCGGCTTCAGTTTCTTAGCCTGTTTGAGGGCTCTGCCCTCGATATTCTCCACAGAATTCGTGGAGACAATCTCACGTATGAGATGAAGGCCACACTCGTCAAAGCGTATGGTCTCACAGTTGATGACACCAAGAGTCAGTTCATGAGGGCGCGTTTACAGGAAAAAGAGACTGCCGTTCAGTTTCTTGACCGGCTTACTGCTTACTTAGATGAGTGGATGGAGAAAGATGAAACTCCTTCCACGTGTGAGGGGATAATTGACCTTATGCTGTGCACGCAGCTAGAAAAGTCGTGGCCTACTGAACTTATGGTTCAACTTAAAATCTGCCAGGTAAGAGGTGCCAGCCAAATGGTGAAGAAGGCTGATGCATTCTTCACTGCATATGGGTATCAGACTCGCAAGCAGCATACCTGGAACAGGAAACTTGATAAATCTGGGAAACCATCTCAGACTGAACCCCAGCAACAAGGCCGTTCTCAGAATAATGGCCAAGGTCCAAAACCGCAGAGGAAGGACCAGGGGCAAAACACCCAGAAACCTGAGTGGAAGGGGTACAACAAGTGCCCTAACCAGCAGCAGTATCAGCCACGCAACAGACCGTCGGGACTGTCCTTTTCAGCACCAGCTCAAGTGAATAGGAGGCATGAGGCGAACGCAGCCTTCATTCCTCAGCAGCAGCGCGGTGGTGTTGTCCCTAGCAGTACGGGTACTTCCCCACGGTTCACTAGTCCCAAGGCGACAGTGAACCCCCCTCCACAGATGACCAATGCTCCATCTCCCCAGGCAATGAGTACGACCCCTCAAGTATCAAATTCTCAGGGCACCATGTTTGCTGCATCATTTATTCAGCAGCCTAATCAGTGGCTGGCTGCTTCCTTCACAGGCCCTCCCACAGGTAACAGTGCTTTCCTTGTTCAGCCAGGGTTTGTGGGAGACATTCCTGTGAAGAACCTGAGAGACAATGGTTCCTCAGGTTGCTCTGTCAGGCAGAGTCTAGTTCGGCCTGAGGAATACACAGGTCGACAGATCCAAGCTAACCTTATTGATGGATCAGTGAGATTGTTCCCTGAGGCACGTATCCAGGTGGCATCTCCATTTTACACTGGTACGACACTCGCAGTTGTCATGCCAGAACCTTTGTTTGACCTTATCATAGGCAATATTCCCAGTGCCAAGGAGAGATGCACTGAAGATGACGCTACTCAGACTTCAGCTACAGAAACATGAGCCATGGCTGAGGCTCCAAACTGTCACCCCGGTGACCACTGAATCGCTGCAAGATCTGATGTGTAGCCAAGTTGTTGTTCAAGAACAACATTCTGACCCGACACTTGCTGCCTTGCGAAAGAAGCAAAAGGGTAGAGTGATAAAGCATTCATGGGGAGGTCAAGCCAAGTTCCTTCACAAACAAGGACAGCTGTACCGCGAATCACGAACACCTCAGGGCGAGGTTCGACTGCAGTTTGTCGTTCCCCCAAAGTACCGCCTAGCAGTGTTAGAATGAGGTCATTGTTCAGCCTCAGGAGGTCAGATGGGCAAAAGGAAGACCCAAGGCTGTATCCGAGCTGACTTTTTCTGGCCAGGGATGGGATGAGAAATAGATAGTTTTGTGCGTTCCTGCAATGTATGTCCATGTACCAAGAATCAGGGACATGTCCTTCCTGTGCCATTGCAACCCACACCCATAATCTCTGAAGCAGTTGAAAGAGAAGGCAGTGGTAATGTGGGTGCAGACCTGACGTCTCGCCCATTGGCCCCACAAGACACAGTATGTCCAGGGCCTGTACATACATATGTACCGTAAGTTAAGGGGGAAGTTTGAGAACCCGCAGAGACAGTCCGAGGCTGTGTATGAATCACCTTGTGGAACGTCTCGAGCGGTGGGCCTCTCTGAGGATTCCCAGAGAATGCACAATATCCACATGAGTGTTCACACCCACGGTGGGTTTTAAATGTGACCTGCCCGAGATTGCGTAGGGATTCTCAGCTTCCTGTCATTAATCGTAAGTGTAGAGTTAGGTTAACCAGTAAACTGCCTGTTCTAAGAGATCTGAGCAATTCAAGAACTGACACGTTTCCTGGTTAATAATGTTAGGTTAACTAGTAAACTGCCCGTTCTAAGAGATTTGAGCAATTCAAGAACTGACATGTTTCCTGGTTAAAAATGTATTTTCATTTAGCACCATGCTAATTTGATGCCTGGGATGGGCCCCCCACCAAAACGGGTCCCAGGCCCCCCACATCCCAAATCCGGCACTGCACCAAACAGCGTCATCAGATTAAGTGATGAAAATCTTAAAAAGGTCTGGGAGGACAATTACTTAAGGCAAATACTAAAACTAACGGAAGACCATGATAACGAAATAAACAAATGCATTACAAATGGATGGAAAGATTTCGGTAAACATAGAGACGTCATGAAAGGTAGCTTGCCAGTAGGCCTGTGTATGAAACGAGAAGTATAAAACGAATGTATGATCCCAGCCATGACGTACGATTGTGAGACCAGGAATCTGACACAATCAACGGAAAATCAACTAATCACATCTCAAAGAGCAATGGAAAGGTCAATGTTGGATATATCTTTAAGAGACAGGAAAAGATCAACTTGGGTGAGAAAGTAGACTATGGCAAATGGCATTATAGAAGTTATAAAAGAAAAGAAATGGAAGTGGGCAGGTCATGTAGCAAGAAAAAACGATAACCGATGGAGCAAGAGGCAGACTGACTGGGCTCCAAAATATTATAAGCGAAACGGAAAAAAAAACAGAACGGAGGTGGAGGGATGAGATAGAGAAGTTTGCAGGGAAAGCGTGTCAGAGATTTGCTCAGCCAAAGGAATTCTTGGAAAATGGTGGGAGAGACTTTTGTTAGGCAGTGGACTTGCAATGATTAAAGATGATATACTGTGTGTGTATATATATATATAAGGCAGGGTGAGGAGTAGCAACGTCCAGACTGCCAAAGTTTGTCCAGTTCAATGGGCCACGCTTTCATTCACTCATCATTCAAGCCCACGGAATACTGCCTCCATCAGATGGACCAACAAAAATTTCACCAGGTTCTGTAGTATCACATATACCTATCTGATTATATATATATATATATATATATATATATATATATATATATATATATATATATATATATATATATATATATATATATATATATACTTACTCTTGTGTGTACGTGCGTGTGTGTGTGTGTGTGTGTTTCACTTCACATTGCAGTATACATGTATAATGCTGCCGTATTGTATGTAGTATATTGTAATCATAAATTGTAGCCTACATAAATTTGAATTAAATGACCAGATGGGACTTGACGCGACCTTGCTTGCTCTACTTTACTTAGAACTATACATATAGGCCAAATGTGTCCTTTGTTTGTTTATCGTGAGATTTCATCCCCACCTAATAAAAAAAAAATAGGCTGCTTCCAACTCTTTAATAACCTCGTGCACATCCGAGCTGGTTGTCTATGAATGCCTATTTTTGTCCAGTATATAGAAACGACCTTTAGCTTCTTTTTGCCTGGAAAATTTGTTACAGTTTTGCTCATGTTTTCGAACTTAATCCTTCAGTTAAAGCCCTGGGAGATATCTGTATTACGTTGATCGAACTGAATCATTTCCGAAACCATTCTTAAAGAATGATTTATTGGAAAAAAATGGAGTAAGGAGGAGAAAATAAACATATAATAAATATAACTTAAGAAAATAAACAAGTGCAAACGTGAGAAAATCAAACGAAAGAAGAGGCAGAAAAATTATAGAAGTTCGTGATGGAGGAGTGGTAGGGTGACAGAGATTCATCACTTTATGTCAGGGGTGTTGGGCCAACACCCACGGACTTGCTCAACAGGTGTACAACTACCATGGGGGTCGTAGAGAGATGCACGCCTATGATGTTGGTAAACGAGGGTTGCACAACTCCCTCGTGGTGTCAGCTCCCTCGTGGTGGAGTTGTGTAACCTCTCAGGACTTGAGAGCGTGTTACAGGCCCCAGGACAGGGTGACAGACTCACCGGACGAGGGACCGAGTTATAGCCCCCATGACGGGGTGATAGACTCACAGGAGGAGGGAACGTGTTGTAGGCCCCAGGACGGGGTGACGGACTTCACTATATCCTGTACACATACCCTATAGTAGGATATGCATTCACTTCGGGATAGACCGACGATGGTGGTGTTGTAGCATGTATAGTGTGATGTGAAGAACGGCCCAGGGAATGGTGCTGTAGTGTATTAAGGACCTAATCCAGTACCTTGACCCCGGCCTCATCCACCAACCCGTGCCATCCCCTTCCGTCTTCACCCCCCGTCTCCAGTCCTTCTCTTTCCCACCCTCTCCCACCAGCCTGACTCCCAGGCGCACTTCCCACCCCCTCACACCCTCCTGCTCCCGCCTGCCGCTCGCCCCCTCCCACCTGGCCACACAACCCTGGTACTGGAGGTAGCGCACGGTGGAGACGAAGGGCACGTGGTTCCAAGAGGAGTCAGGATCCCCACACGCTGCCCTGGGCCCCTCAGTCTTGGAGGTGAAGGGCAGGGTGAAGGGCACGGGTAGGGTGGTAAGAAAACTTGTGAAGGAGCTTTGGAGGATGGCCAAGGACCGGGTGAAGAACCCAGGGGGGGTCCACGCAGCCTCGGCTTTGGCCTTGGTCTGCCGTATTAATTCCCTGTCCATGTGGGTTTGGGCAACCAACACCAACACCTGCACCACCACCACCACACACAGCCTGTTGAATTCTCGCATGGATATGCTGTCACAATTATTTTTCTTTAACTCTGAAAAAACCACCTTTAGATAATTATGCTTAAAAATCAGCAACTCTTGCAAAATTTCGATACAAGTGAGCTAATGTCTGGTACAAGAAAACTAGCAAAAACAATATTAAATAGGTAGTGGGTTGGGAATCCATATGCCATTCACGGCACCAAAATCACAGCCACGCTGGATTTGCGTACATGGCTCCAAAACTATTCAAAAAAATAATATGCATCAAGTAAGGGATTTTCGTGTGCTTATATGCGAGGAAGAAGGAACCAAAGGCCAGAAGTCCGTAAGATTGTTCCATTTAAGAAAAAATGAAAATATGATAAGAGAGAGCCAAATTAAAGAGCCTTTAATATCGAGATACATGAATAGGGATGAGAATTTATCGCTGGACATGTGCTTCGCGCCAGTTGTAGTGATAAAGGGATGCAAGCAAACAGTTCAGAGAAGCAGTGACCATTTAAGTATCAATAGAAAAAAGAAAAAAAATGCAATAATACGACGAAGGAATAGAGGTTCAAAAGGAGCCAGTAAAAGAAGGAGAGTTCATGAGACGAAAAGCCTTTGACTCCACCTCGTTGAGAAGACCTGTATGTGGGGAGCCTCTCCACACATGAGAGTCGCACTTTACACAGTGGCGAAGAGTCACTGTATAAAGTCTACAACTGCGGAGGGATAAAGAAGGCACAGAGTCAGCGTAACAGAATTAATTCTTGGAGGTAGATTTTACGAGAGGTAATAATTATGACCTTTCTAAATTAAATCCCAAGATAATGAAACCCTATGCAGAGGTGGGCACCGCTACATCAAAATGTAGCATCACTACAGCTACCGCTACACTCTATCAAATGTAACGCCGCTGCCGCTGCTACTACAGCTACAAGTAGAATGTTGCGGTCGCTACCGTTATGAAAAATGTAACAAAATATTTATGGGCATAATACTGGTGTAGCCTCTCCTACTTGGCTATTTATATTCATCATCATCATCATTATCATCATCATCATCATTGTCATCCATACCTCCTTTCCCACCCTAGGGCAGGGGGAGGAGTAGCGACGTGCACACAGCCCAAATTTGCCAATCTCATGGGCCACGGTTCCATTCACTCACCATTGAAGCCCCTGGAATCCTGGCTCTGTCGGATATTCCAAAAACATTCACCACGTTCTGTAGCTTCACATAAACATATCTGACAGAGTCAATCCGGACGCTGCCATGTTAACCCGCCCCATCCTGTCGACGTATGGGTATGTTGCAACGATTTGGATTTGCCAGTCCCGGCGACATACCGGTACGTAGTGCAATTGCAATGTGCATAATTTCAACAATTTTCAAAATTCGCGCTTGATTTGTGGTACGTACCCTCGCATGACCTTCCCCTACATGCCACCAGGCGGGGACACTCGGCGACCCCGCGCGACCCGCGCTAGCCCACCACTCGTCCACTCACCTGGTAGCAACGGTCCTGCTCAGACATGGCTAAGAGAGGTCTCTCAGACAGCGAAATTCAAGTCACCCTGGACACCTTTACAGGCGACAGTGATTCCCCACTGGACGACGAGGATATGGACAAGGATTATGTGCAGCCAGAGGAGGAAGAAACCACCAGCAGTGACGAGGAAGTTCCGTCTCCCAGGAACGGCAGTACGTGACTTACCGTGCTGCTAGAGAGGGGCAACAGGCAAAGAAGGCACGTGCAACATCCTATCCCTATCCCCAACGTGATTTGGAACGAGAATTCGAGGACGAGGACGAGGATGAGGACGAGGACGGAGCTGTGGGACGTGCTGCCACATGGTATGGACGTGAAGTGATAACTCAGCTTGGCCCAGAGCGCACACCACGTCGTACGAGCAGGTATGGGCCTAGCATTTTGTTTGGGGAGTTAGGAAGTCAAGTGGAGGGAGTGGGGAGTGAAAGGGAAAGTCCAGGGAGGATTAGGGAAAGTGAGAGTGACATGAGTGAGTCATTGCTCTCCCTATGTAGTGTGAGGCGGCGTAGTGGATCACGTGGGCCAGTGCGGGTGCGTTCCTTATCACGTGGGGTTGTGAGGGAGGGGGAATGTGGGGAGGAACCACTCCCAAGCACGTCTTATGCTCCCCAATATCCCCTAACACGTGGTCAAGCTAGGGTGCGTGAGAAAGCACGTGGTGTTGTCATGGAGGGGGAAGGTGGGGAGGAACCACTCCCCAGCACGTCTTCTGCTCCCCAATGTTCCCCTATTTCATCCCCACAGCCCCATAATGTTCCTCAAGGCCGTAAGGGTAAGGGAAAGGGAAAGGGTAAAGGCAGAGGGAAGCAGAGTGACAGTGGGGAAGCCCTCTGCACTCCTTCTCCCCCACCTCCCCAACCAGGATCTCCTCCCCACCCAGACGAAGGCAGTGATGGGGATGATGGGGACGAGGGATTTGTGTCGTGGAATTGGGAGGATGGGAGTGATTTTTCTCCCCTCATTCACCCCTTCACTGAGCAGGGGCGATCTGGCTGCATTGCTCCAGGAATTCACCGTAATTCCACCAGGTTGGACTTTTTCCACCTGTTTTTCAGTGAGGCATTTGTTGATCAGATTGTATACCAAACCAACCTGTTTGCAAGCGCCCAGCGCCTAGAGAGTGAAAGATTGGGAACAAGGAGTAGGCATTCTATCATCTATGATTACCCTGTCTCCCTTCCAGAAATGTTCTTATTTTTTGCCCTGGTCCTTTTGATGGGTATTATACGAAAGAATAGAATTCCTGCTTACTGGACTAGGGACCCTGTTATGTTTACCCCAATATTTGGTCAAGTGATGAGCCGTAATCGGTTTGAACAAATTCTAAGTCGCCTCCATTTCTATGATGCTCATGACCCTGCAAATGCAAACAACACTGATAAAATGAGGCGAATTAGGTTGGTCTTTGATCACCTCAGGCAAACCTTTCGTTCCTCATTCTATCCCTATAGAGACCTCGTCATAGACGAGAGTCTCTTGTTGTGGAGAGGCAATATTTCATTTAGACAGTATATACCCAGCAAAAGGCACCGTTTTGGGTTCAAGATCTTTGTTATGTGCGACTGTAGGACTGGATACGTGCAAGACATAGTCTTGTACACCGGTGCACAGACAGACATAATAGAAGATCGAAGTATTGGACTGTCGGGAGCAGTGGTAAAGACGATGATAGAAGACTACCTTCATCGTGGTCACGTTCTCTACCTGGACAATTGGTACACTAGCCCTCTTCTCGCTCGTTATCTTCACACGCATGAAACGGGAGTCTGTGGAACTGTAAAGGTGAACCGGCGTCATATGGCCAAGGTAGGGAGGAAACTTGCAAGGATTGAGGTTGTCTTCTTCAAAGCCAACAACATCCTTGCAACTGTGTGGAACCAAAACAGAGAAGTAAGCCTCTTGTCCATGGTTCACCGCCCCTTGATGCACCGTACTGATTCCGTAGACTACCGTAGCGAGAACAGGCGTCGTGTGTGGAAACCTGAGTGTGTCATGGATTATAATATAAACATGCGCCTCGTGGACCAGTCAGACTCCATGATATCGACTGTAGAGTGTGCCAGGACCACGATGAAGTGGTATAAGAAACTGTTCTTTCACTTGCTAGATATCACTGTTCTGAATTGCCACCACCTTCACGCCATGACAACAGGAGTTCAGGAAACATTTGAAGGGTTTGTGAGGGAGCTCACAAGAGAAATCTTTGCAAGGCATGCTGTTGAAAGGCCCCAACATCCCACCCGCACTGCCCCTATTGCACAAACACCCCTGAGAATATCCGGCCGCCATTTCCCCACTCCTATCCCTCCCCAGCCAAACAGACCTAGGCCCCAACGCAGGTGTCACGTGTGCAGTAATTCCCAGGTGAGACTCACGACACAGAGGAAGGACACCCGCTATGAGTGCGTGCAGTGTGACGTGGGTCTCTGTATTCACCCATGTTTCAGTGAATATCACACGTTGATGCAATTCTAATATGGTGTGAATGCGAAAGGACGCAGAAATTATGATGTAAATGCGACAGACAGACGCTCATTGAAATTATCAGTCATGTTGATCTCCAAATATTAGTATAAAGTGCATACAGGTAGAACATAAGTGCAAAAATTGTATGTAAGTATATAAATATGCCCTAAGTGGAAACTTACATAGCGAGGGTTTTATGATGCGATATTCTGTCGCTCAGTGCAATAAATACGGCCCGTAATTATATAATTATTATTATTGGAAATTCTTACAGGTATAATATAAGTTCAAATTATTGTAAGTGCTGAAATATATTCTAAGTCAAATATTCATAGCGTGTGTATAGAGATGCGATTTCCTGACGCTCAGTTGAATGAATAAGGCACGTATTCGTGAAAATAAAAGTCAGCAAGTGGTAAAGTGTGTAATATATGTGAAGAATTAGTATATAAGTGTGTGAGTATTATGTTGGTGGAAACATTCATTGCGAGGGTATTTTCATGCGATATTCTCACGCTCACTTGAATAAATAATGCCAGTAAGTATGTACAGTGCATTATAGGAGTGTAAACGTGTGTAATGTAAGTGGGAAATTATAATTGGAGTGAATAAATAAAGTAGATGATGAAACACGAGTGTTTGAGATCGTGGTTGCTACCTGAATATTCGCTAGCATATCGCTAAATGCCCTCGTAATGAATGAAAATAATTGAAAACCTCTACAGTGGTGGAGGAAAGGTTCTATGTAAAGGGGAAAATAATTGGAAAGTGATAAAACAATTTGGTATGTTGAAATACGAGTCATAGCGAGTGCTCTTACTAAGCTGATGTGCGCTAGACTTATGCTGCATGTCATCATAATGAATGAAAACATCTGAAAACACTTACAAACAGTTGTAATTGGTAAAATGTCATTGAAACAGAAGTATACAAGTAGTAAAAATGATAGGTTGACTCATACAAGACACTTAGCATATAGCATGTTACGACTCGGACCAAATCGCTATGCTCGCGCGATGGTACAATGCTTATTATTCATATATATATATGTGTCTGAAATTCATTATATTGTTACTGTTATTGTTTATTAGTTCAAATTCAATAAATATAGAGGTGTTGTGTGTTGTTTCTCCCATTATTCCTTACCATAGAAAACGTCAGCGCATATCACGTCCATTACAGAACTCCACACCTGGCTCGGGGGACCTCACCTGAACGGACCACTTCTAGACTGCAGGAACCACTTTCTTTGTGATTTTCCTTCGTTTCTCGACCTAAGCGGAAGTTTTAGCCAAAAAAAAATTTTTCCAAAAAGGCTCGGGACTGGGGGATGTCATAGGTGCGGAAAACCTCGGGACGTGACGGGTTAATAAGTTTGCTTAACCAGTAAATTGCAAGGGTCCTGAGAGATCTGTAAATCCTAAGACTACGTTTCCTGGTTAATAATGACATAAGTACTGATTGCTAGGCAGTTAGAGAGAAATGACACTTTTGATGCTCCACCTTGATTCCTTTTGCAGGTGCAGCTGGTGGGTGCAGTATTGTCGCGCAGATCAGCTGGTCATCCCTGTCACGTGCTGCCGCCCCTTCTCTTATGCCTCATCGTCATTATTTACTATAAATTTGTATTACATGATTTTACACATAGGTACAGTTACACCACAGCTGTCACACCCACACCATGTATTACATACATCACGCTAAATACCAATTAGTTGTAAACGTAAATGTAGCGAATTTTTCGCTCAGTTTGACCTGAGTACAGGATTTTTCACCGTCACGGAGTTTTTTCCTCAAGCTTGCTTCTATTAACGTAAATACAAGTATTTTTTCGCTCTCTGGCGACTGTAACTTTCTCCTGTAGCAGGATAGCACACACACCACAGTGTGACTGAGTAGGATTTGTATGTATGTATATTGAATTTTTTTTTTCCTGAGAAAATTTTTTTTATTTTGATGGGGCATAATGTCACGAGTCGGTGCGATCATATATTTAAATAAACTCGTGACACTGAACTTGGTGGGAAACCGCAATCTCTAGTGGAATCCCAGTATGTATCACTCAGTCAACCGCCACGTATTCACCCAATCGGGAGTGTTTTTCAGGACATTTTTCCCTATTTCATAAGTGATCATCTTTGTGTGCGACATTAGCACCTCCGCTGAGTGATTTGTTATGGGCGTGTTTCGCTCATTCTAGCTGTTAGCAAGTGCAGCTCAACACTCGCCTCTCTCTCACAATTTGAACTCAGTCAGGATTTGAGTGCCGTGGAAGCTGGTTTGATTGGGCCGGAGCAGCATGTGTGGCAGCGTCCTTCCTCAGCCGACGCCCAGTTCCCGCCGCCGCCGTTGTCCAGTTCCTGAATTCCCACCTAGCGTGAATCGGCGAGAGGCCTAGCGAGGCAGCGTCCTTCCTCAGCAACGACGCCCAGTTCCCGCTTAGCCCACTCTCTGACCAGTATTTTTCTTTTCGTTTTCCTAGGTTTAAGAGCTTAGAGTTTGAGTGAGCGAGTGAGTGTGTTCTCTTTATTTTTGAATTCATAATGAAACATGTAACATAAATTTGTTTCATTGTAATCAATAAATTAACAGTTCTTTTCCTTGAGCTTAATGTAATGTACACTCGTGTTTTATTTCTCCATTAAGCATATTTCACTTATAGCTCCTAGTTTGCATAAATGCTTTGCATTATTCATAACTGGTACTTAGGCCAGTCCTTTTGTATTAAGCTTAAAATCCGTTGTGCAACCACGAGTTAATTGCACCAGCAAGAATCTGTTTATCATTAATAGCATTAATTATTGATTGTCAGTGGTGGAGTCACTTTCTCCAGAGGCCAACAGTATTAATAAATAGCACATGTGAATAATTGGTCTCTTCTATGTACTGTTGAGAAAGTTTATAAATTCTCGTCTTTACAGAATCGGCGAAGTAAGCCGGAATAAAGTAATCATTGCTTGATTTTCACAAGTCAATTGTTTGTCCTGTTCTCAAGCATTATTGAATTTTATTCTTTAATATTGTATATACTTAAAAACCCCATGACAGCTTTGTTCTGTCATTTTACCTGCATGTCTAATCATGGCTTTATCATTACTGTACTATTTCAAAACTCTCTCATGGGTGACTATTGTACTTTCCATTTCGTTCATTTTCTCCACAACAAGTCTACCTCAACTTGTAGCTCACCTATTGTTGTATCTTTTGTCTTTAATTTCTCTACCAGTTCCTCATTTTTTTTTCCCTTTTTTTGGTACAGTTCCTTCCTTACTTCATCCATTTCCAGTTTGAAAGTCTCCTCCAGTTTATTTGCTTTCTCTGCAAATTTATTAAATGTAACCATTTCCACCAGGTCTGTGTAGTCATCATTTTGTGTTTTACTGTTTCCTTTCCTCTTACCTAGTTGCACTTCTTGAAAGTACGCAGTCTTATAGAAATATACTTTCTACTTACAGTTTAGCATCTCTGTTACGTCGGTGTTGGAATTTACCCGGCGGCTCGTTTGTTTACCTGACACGGCGCCTGTACGCCACAACTTCCTTAGGGCTCTGATTATTTGAAATACCAACTTTGGACAGCACTGTTTCACTTCTGCTTAATCTACAATCGTCTATAATTTACCTTAGTACCGAGCTTGACTCATTTTTAGATTCAGTTAAGTATTCTGCAGCTGAGCAGAGTGCAGAGCTCAGTGACACACGTCTGTTCCACTAGTGTGTGTGTGTGTGTGTGTGTGTGTGTGTGTGTGTGTACAGCCTACTTTGCATGCTTTCCTCTATTTCAAGTTGAGTTTCTGTTTGCAGGTGATATGGCTTTCACCACTACACAAAGCAGTGCTTCTGTCTGGTTGGTCGATCATCCTTTAGAGACGATCATTAGTTGCTGAATACCCTCTAAGCGTGAAGTGCTCAGGCATTTCCTTTATCACCACGTAATCCTTAAAAAAAAAAAAAAATAAAAGTCTGACTGCATCTGCAGTAATTGACACTGTTCTTTGTTTCTGAGGTTCAGCCAATGATCTGAACTCGACAGTCTTCTATTGTAAGAGGAATCTTCTGGGACTAGTCGATCAGTATGAAAGCTGAAGACTAATCGATTGAAGGACTCAGTCATGTTGAATAAAGGAAGACATATTTTTTTGGAGACCTTGAAGAACTGTTTGACATCTCCAGTCGAGATGCCCAGATGCAGATCACAAATGAGGAAGACCTGGCTTTCCTAATCAGTCAGCAGGAAGATAGCATGCAATCGACAATGACAGGAGTCAATCAGCTGCTTCTGAAATCCTGTGAGGCGAAACACAGGCGAATGCAGACAGAGCAGAAGAGAAAAGAAAAGTCTGAGACAGACAAGGAAGCTATAAGTCAGACAGTCGATTCACTGAAGATTGATTCCCTCTCTTCTTCGTCACTGGAAGCAGATGTTGAGGATCTGGAGTTTACCCCCAAGTTCCTTAGAACAGCAAGTACCCCAAAGAGGGTCAAGGGGGCTACCCATGTTTTTGTTTCTCCTGTGTTGACTTCGACAATGGATTGAGTAAATACACTATATCAGACAGGACAGCGATGTTTGCAATGGGAGCCATAGCAAAAGTGACTGGCCAAAACTTCAATGAATTGACGCCCTCCAGAAGCTCCATCCATCCCTATCGAATTAAGAACCGTGAAATGATTGCAGCTGAAGCCAAATAACACATACTGCCAACGATGCCTTTCCTCTTATACTGGGACACGAAGCTCCTCCTGGCCTATCCCAAGCTGAGAATGTTGACCGTGCTGCTGTCCTGGTGACAGGCGAAGATCGAGAAATCCTGCTAGGTGTCCCACAAGTTACCAGTAGCAGTGGGACTGCTCAAGCAGATGCTTGTTTGAGCCTTCTTCAAGAGTGCAGCTTTGAAGAGAACATTAGGGGAATAGTGTCTGACACTACTGCATGAAACACCAGCCGATCTGAGGATGCACATGCGAAGATGCAGCTAGGATGAATCGCGTGCCGTTGTGGGTACCATGTCAACATCATGTTCATGAGATCATTTTGTCTGAGATTTTCAAGAAGGCATACAGGCCAGCATCGGGACCGAACACTGAACTTTTTGTGCGTTTCCAGAAGTAGTCAAAATTCACAGACAGGGCCCATTAGATTCCAGCCACAGAAGATGAAGATCTTGCACAGCGATTCACTGATGGTGGTGATCTCATTCAGGCAAAGGCGTCAGCAGTCAAGTATCTCAAGTCAGAATTGGAGTAGAAATCCCACACTAGGGATGATATCGCAGAAATTCTTCTAGCTTTCCTATTCATGGGTGAATGCTCAGGTGGTGCAGTTAACATCCGAATGCCTGGTGCATTCCACCAAGCCAGGTAATGGCAAAAGCCATTTATGCTCTCCAGATAAATTTGTTCAGGGTTCAGTTTCTTACTATTCTGAAAAGGCATGCGATGCACAGTGTCGGCCTGTTTGTTGCACTCAGCTATGTCAAGTACTGAAACGAAGCAATGATTGCTAAATATGCTCCCAAAACGACGTTGACTTCATGTGCCATCTCCAGAGTGGCCTGTCTCAGCTAAGCCTTGTCGAGACAGCCCTTGGAGCTTGGAAACTTTAATCTCTGGTGCGTTTCGAAGGAGTGGAGAAAAAAGCTTGACCTTTTTTGACAAACGGATCAACTTATCAAAGAAGAATGCTATGGTTCAGATCTAGAAGAGGCCTCCAAAGAAGAAAGCTCTTAGCAGCTTGAAGCCAAGAACTTTTCTCCTTGACAGCTCCTGAATGAGTTCGTGACAGCCTAGACCATGAGCATTTTGGGAGCCCTCCTTCCAGATGGAGATGAAGAAGCTCACTGACTCTGAGGACTCCATCTACTGGTTCATAGTGGCCTGTGATATTATACGTTGTCAGTGATCGCGATGAAAGAGTAAATTCTCCTGTGACAAAATTCATATTGACCCTCACGAAGGACGAGAGACAGAAACAGTACATCCTGACCGTTGTGAGGCAGCATTAGCATGACGTTCGTGCTCTTCAAAGGAGGCTTTCAGTGACTAGCCCTTTCATCGAAAAATAACACGGTTTACTGTACTGAAATGACTTTTCTGAGTACGAGCTTACGGTATATTTTATCGTTAGTGACAAAAATTTTTATGTTCAGTGTTCACGCTGTCTCTCTCTCTCTCTCTCTCCTTCCTACATATCCCCACATTCTTACTAAACTTTATGAACGAATGTTTTCTCTCCTGTAATCCAGCTCCGCCTTAAATGTCATCTATTTTTTCCTTGTTCCAATATTCTGGCTAATTGGCATTCATTTTTTTAAATTTTTTATGTCTCCTGCACTGGGTATAGGATTGATAATACCGCATTCCGACGTCCAACAGTCTTCAACGTGAGCCGCAACCTCACATGTCACCACTCCGGCACTAATATCCACAGTCAGTGATGAATGCATGCTGGGGTTGTTTCGTTCAGGACTATTGTAATAGTATAGGCCTATAGGGGGTATATAATTTTTACGACATGTCGATGCATGCTGTGGCAAATCAGTAAAATCTTTTGTCTCATTCCTTATACACCTCTTCCTATCCCTCGTGTAACACGCATTATTATTACCGGTCTCTTCCATTCTTCCTCTTGCACACACTCACCATTAAATCACTGTTTCTTGTCCTAATAAACCCACACTGGCAGTGTGTAAAATACATAGAGACCATAAATGCAAAACTAGCGAAGTTTTGAAGTGAGGTATCGTCTTGAGTCATGTGGAGTCACAGGTAGCATGAGAAAGAACCGGCATTTATTTTCATCTTCCCTCCATGCAGAAGTGTCGATCCTGCGTCCTCTCTTGCTTGTAAAATTCTTTGTGAGCAGGGAGTAAAGGGGAAACGGATTGGGAAAGGGGTGGGGAGACTAGGAAAGAGGGGAAGGGAGCCGGAGGCAAAGGAAGAGTGAAAAGAAGAAAGAAAAGAGTCTGGATACACGTGGAAAGGGAGGGAGGCCAAGAAGACTTGTAAGAGCAATAAGAGGCTGTTAAAGAAGAAAGGACAGAGTATGTGGTTGGAAGGAGTACAGAAATGTGAGTACATCTGAGAAGAGAGGATGAAAACAGGAAAAGATATAGAAAGAGATAGTGTTGGCCAGGGAGAGAAAAGGAAAAGCAAAATAGAAAACGTCACTTCGTCCAAGGAATGAAGGCTTCCATTGTTTATATTAGCAACAGCAATAACATCCATCACAATAGGATGATAGGAACTGCAATAACAACAAAACTTCGGTATGATTTTGGACCCAGTGTCAATGGTTGCCAGAGGAATGATGTTTGCAAAGCTTTTACTCTTGTGATGGTTGTATGGCTGTGGTAGCTGTGTGAATGTGATAGTTGTGTGGGTGTAGTGGCTGTTTGTGTGTTGTGACTATGTGGATGTGGCGGTTGTGTGGTCGAGATGTGTGGATGTGGCGCTTGAGTGGATGAGGTGTGTGGGCATGGTGGTTGTGTGGGTGAGATGTGTGGGTATGGTGGTTGTGTGGGTGTGGTGGATGTGTAGGTGTGGTGGTTGTGTGTGTGTGATGGTTGTGTAGGTGGTGTGTGTGTGTGTGTGTGTGTGTGTGTGTGTGTAGTAGTTGCGTGGGTGTGGTGGTTGCGTGGGTCTGGTGATGGCGTGGATGTGGTGGTTGAGTTGGTGGGGTGGTTGTGTAGGTGTGGTGATCGTGTGGGTGTGGTGGTTGTGTGGCAGTGGTAGTTGTGTTAATGTGGTGGTTATGTAGGTGTGGTGGCTGTGTGAATGAGATAGTTGTACGTGTGTGTGTGTGTGTGTGTGTGTGTGTGTGTGTGTGTGTGTGTGTGTGTGTGTGTGATGATTGTGCGGGTGTGATGATTATGCGGGTGTGGTGGTTGCGCGGGTGTGATGATTGTGTGGGTGTACTGGTTGTGTGGTTGTATGGTTGTGGTGGTTGTGTGGCTGTGGTGGTTGTGTGGTTGTGGTGGTTGTGTGGTTGTGGTGGTTGTGTGGGTGTGGTTGTTGTGTGGGTGTGGTGGTTGCGTGGGTGTGGTGGTTGTAGGGTTATGGTGGTTCTGTGGGTGTGGTGGTTGTGTGAGTGTGGTGGTTGTGTGGGTATGGTGGTTGTGTTGTTATGGTGGTTGTGTGGCTGTGGTGATTGTGTGGGGGTGGCAGTTGTGAGGGGGTTATGGTTGTGATGGAAGTGTGGTGGTTGTGAGGGGGTTATGGTTGTGATGGTAGTGTGGTGGTTGTGAGGGGGTTATGGTTGTGATGGTAGTGTGGTTGTTGTGGTTGTGCGGTTGTGGTGGTTGTGTAATTGTGGTGGTTGTGTAATTGTGGTGGTTGTGTGGGTGTGGTGGTTGTGTGGTTGTGATGGTTGAGTGTGGTTGTTGTGTGGGCGTGGTGGTTGTGTAGTTGTGGTGGTTGTGTGGTTTTGGTGTTTGTCTGGGTGTGGTGGTTATGCGGGTGTGGCGGTTGTATGGTTGTGATGGCTCTGTGGTGTTGATGTTTTTGTGGGTACGGTGGTTGTGGGGATGTGGTAGTTGTGTGGGTGTGGTGATTGTGTGGATGATTTTGCTTCCCTTTCAACGTCATTATAGATTTTTCAGTGTTACAGTTCCACTCGTTTCAGGGTAGACATAAACTGTAGAGAAGGTTGTTAGTAAAATATAGTCGTATTCTTGAATTATATTCATCTTGAGGAATTCAGGACTCGGCCAAGACGGCGTAAACAGACAGCCTGCCCCGGTGGTTGCCTGTAAGAGTCTACTTTCGTCAACAGGGCGTGGGAGCCGGCTAAGTTTTAACGGAGACCTTGGTAAAACCTGTAACAAAGTGATGTCAACACACAGGGTTGGAACATGATATGATGAAATAATGTATGAACTGTTGATGAAAGTATTCACTTATATTATAACGATTAAGAATGGATTTCATATAATGAATGGTATATACATAATGGTACCAGTATAATCACCAACTTCCAATATCTTTCTCCACTACATGTCAACACCGCCTCCAACTTGCATACACACCATCTGCTAACATTTGGTAGAACTTGTCTTAGCCATAATTAATATACTGTCGCTGTCAACTACCTAACACCACAACCAGTAGTTACTACTACCATCACTTGTAATCACTTCTACATCGACCGTCACCTAAGTATACTATCACCACGACCACACTCACCCAACACACCGCCACCACAACCACCGCTAACCATTACTTAGCATCAGCAGCGTTATTACCTACAGTACCATCACAATCAGTCCCTACCACCCAACCCTTACTGTCACCATGATCTCCGTAAGTGCCACCACCTAGCAGCACCACCACCATTGCCTACCACCAATAATAGTTATCACCACTAACAATATTATAAACCACCCCTATCCTCACCAATACATCTATCTACAAGCACGAATGTAGGGTGGGGGTTTAAGTCCCTCTCATTTTCAGCAAATTAATAAATACTTGTAATATGAATAGTGATATTTACTTGGATTTCTGCAATTAATATCTTACATAAATTTTACCACAGAGTCATTTCAATGACAAAGAGGGATCTGATAATTAATTCTGATTTGATTGTTTAAATGGATTGAGGTGCAATTCCTCTAGGGATTGCGTCCCCCCTCCCTTTTTCCCAGAGTGTTGGATCCCCCCTGATCTACCACCACCTCTATGCCACCATCACCACTCTACCTTTCAACCACCACCACCACAGCCTGCCGCCACTTGTACGTTATACACTACCTGCCGCCACCAGGGTATCACTGCCAACTCTTCCCACTGAGTTTAAAAAAAATCCTTTACTCTGAACTTGACAACGGCTGAAGAACAGTGTACGACAAAGAAATGGGAAAGTGAACTGTGACGTAATTTTTCATTTACCAATTTCGTTTGGCTGGCATGGACCTTTATCCGTCCTACAAATGGTTACTGAATTTCCTGAGGATGAAGTTGCTGCTGCTGTTGCGGGAGATTTGTATTGTTCATTACAATACGCTAATATTGGTTTCGTTAATTTTACTGTGAATGTCTTCGTTGGGTTCGTTTAGTGGTCTGGTAACACAAACCTAAGTTTATAAATCTGTAAAACTTTATTTAAAGGGAGAACGTGAAATATTCCAACGTACTTTTGTCTGAGCTTGTACGAGAAATAAGTGAAATGAGAGTGAATATGGTG
This sequence comes from Coenobita brevimanus, assembly GCF_032717465.1. Taxonomy (NCBI): domain Eukaryota; kingdom Metazoa; phylum Arthropoda; class Malacostraca; order Decapoda; family Coenobitidae; genus Coenobita; species Coenobita brevimanus. The sequence continues at coordinate 27,619,457 of NC_137032.1, read as the reverse complement.
GTGTAGTAAAAATGTGTCTGTGGATATGGTGGTGTGTTAGAGAAACGAGTATCAGTGAGTGTGATGTGTAAGGGCAGTTGATGTGGTGGCTTAGTAAGGAAGTGTGCATGGCCTTTGCTACGATGGCGTACTTTTATTTTTGTTCATACTTCTTCCATACCATATTTTAAAGTCAGAGTCTTTTCTTTTTTCAAATGGGTTAGATATAACTTTCACTGATCCCATCTTAACACGTGGTTGCCTATAGGTTAAATAAAATCGTTTTCAGGTAGCGCAGCAAGAATAAAACAACGCTTTTCTTTTTCATGTAAGGAAGAAGGAACCAAAGGATAGAAGTAACCTACGTCATATGATTACAAGGGTTAACTTTTCCTCAGGAAACGTGCTTTATTGATATTTTTAAACTATTATCAAGCAATTTTCATCAATTTTAGAACATTTAGCACTGAAACAGTAACTGAAGACTTACTCTTCTAAGAAGTTCGAAAAGTCTCACCTGAGCTAAACAAAATTATCCGGAGTTAACAAGAATAGGGTAAACTGTCATCTGATTAAAAGAATTAAGAGTCGCTGCTTGTATAGCAAACAGCATCTCTGTTGTCAGTTTCAGTACTTCCTTTTACTTTGTTGCTGCATCCGGAGCAGCGTATTGACAATCTTGCTTGCCTTATTCACTGAATATGAAAAGATGTTAATCAAAACTCTTTGATCTGATCGAGGTTTGAGTCAAATGAGAAATTCCAGACCATCAAACCACTCCTGTGTCGTGTGACCTATGATTCTGATTGCACCACGCGTTTGTGTTGGCATTACCATATCCTGTGCCAGTATATAGAACTTCTCACACCTCAGCTTCTGTCTTATGTTAGCACCCTGTATGGCAGGCAAAGAATAGATAAAGTTTCACCTTTTTGGCTCAGGAATAAGCAAGTGGTGTCGGGCACAACATACCTAGCTGAACAGTAGTTATTTTGTTCTGTTAGAAATTAATTTGTTACTGCGATTTAGTGTCAGTAAACAATTAAAGTCGCAGCTAACTTCATTTTCAACTTGCCCCAATAAACTCCTCATGAAGTCTACGGTAGTGGAGCAACTAACTTCACATTCAAGAACTCGCCTGGTGAAACTCCATGACCTTGCGTTTCACCTTTCAAACATGAAGACATTGTCTCCACAATTAAATCAGTTCCTTTTGGCATCAATGCCCACATATCCTGAAGGATTCATGTAATTTCATTAGACAATTTTTCCGTAATGTTGCTAATAAACAAAGAAAGAAACTCGACCAAAAACAATACTTTACCGGACTCCGTTCGGGCGAGGTAAATATGGTCTCTCGGTTTACAGGCAATCACTTGGCATGCTACTGAATGTAAATTCACTTGTTTGTAGCATCGCTTAAAATGAGTGGATGATATGTTCTCTTACCAACTACACATCTTGAAATACGCTACCAAAATAGTTACAGATTTTGAAATATGCTAATAAGCTATTTTTTAAAAATGGGATATACATTACACTGGAAAAGCAATACTACAGATTGTGAAATCCTGTATTCTATACCATTAGACATTCTGCTTCAGTGCATGAGCCCCTGACGAAAATGTTAATATTTTTCTAAACTTAGCATAAACAAATATGATCGAGCACGGAATATAAATGTAACATTTTGCCGAGAGAAGCTCCCTTTGATGTCAACAGTCCGGCCCTCAGTGATCTGTTTGCTCATGTTTCACGGTCTATCTATCTATCTATTGCCAGACGCCTCAATCCCGTTTGGGGTGGCCACAAACAAATCGCCTCCAAGTCGCCCTGTCCCCCGCCATTTCACTGCCCTGCTCCCAACTCACACCCCCCTCTCTCATATACCTCTCCACCCCATCCCTCCATCTCATCCTCGGTCTCCCCCTCCCTCTTCCACCCTCCACCTCACTCACATACACTCTCTTCGTCAATCTTTCACCCTCCATCCTCTCCACATGGCCAAACCACCTCAGTGTGTTCCTCACAACGCTTCCTTTAAAACCATGCACATCTATGTTTACTTACCTGTATTATTCATTATTAAACCACTTAACTACGGAACATTTACATTTTATTCTTGTTATAATCAGGATAATTTATTCAGCGTATTGAGGAGACGTCTTGCATTTTTGGAGTTACGGAAACCTATATCTAACCCCTTCAGTTCGAAGTTTATCATAAGGTGAATAAAATCGTTTGGAAAACAACAAATAAAAAACAGGTATATCAGGGGACTGAAGAGGTTGATTTTATATTAACTCTGCATCCAAAAAAATATGTGGAAAAGATTTGGACTCTAATATGAAGCCAGAATTCCAGGACTTGTATGATGTGTGGATGATGAAAGTGTGGTTTTGTTAGTGTGGCGGTGTTGTTAGTGTGTTGATGTCAGTGAGAGTGGTGGTGTTGCTGGTGGATGTTGTGGTGTTGTTACTGTGGTGGTGTTGTCAGAAATTGTAGTGGTTGAGCTGCCAGTCAATAAGGTGATGCTTTCAATGAATGATTGATGTTGCCAATGAGTATGTGTGTAATGTTGTTGCAGTGGTGCTGTCAGTGAATATGATGGTGCTGTCACTGACTATGGTGGTGCTGTCAGTGAGCACTGTGGTGCTGTCAGTGAATGGTAGAGCTATAGGTGAGTGTGGTGGTGTTATAAGTGAGTGTGGTGGTGTTGTAAGTGTATTGGCAATGACAATGAATGTGGTGGTGGTGTCAGCAAGTGTGGTGGTGGTAGCTGCAAGTGTGGTGATGGTGTCAGTGAGTGTGCTGGCTCGTCAGGGAGTGTGATGGTGTTGTCAGTGTGGTAAAGTTAGTGTGGTGGTGTTGTCAATGAATGTGCTATTTTTTCAGTGAGTATGGATGTGGTGATGATGTTAGTGCTGTGGTATTGGCAGTGGTTTCGAGTGGTGTCACTCAGTGTAGCGGTGTTGTTGATGAATATTGTTTTGTCAGTCAATGTGGCGATGAAGTTATTTAGCATGGTGGTGTTGTCAATGAATGTGATTTTATAGTCAGTGAATGTGGTAGGTGGCGGGCGCCCACCATCCACTCACTCAGTGCAGTGTTGCTTTATGGTCTTTACACTGAGTGACAAGCCAAATGGTTTCTTGTACCCAGGAAGCCATGTACTATGCTGAGTGGTAACCAATTAAGTTTTTTTTTTTTTTTTTCACTGTTAAGTGCCCCCCAGATTCCCCAGTCTAAAATCATAATGGCAAACATTACGGAGAGCCTCGGAGGTCCCAATACCTGCCCAGGGCCTCAACCAAATCGCATGGCTATGTGGAATGTGAAAGGTGTGAATGAGGAGAGCAAGAGGGTGGAAGTGGCGAATGTGTTCAGGAGTGCGACATTTGCCGGTATGGCATTGTGTGAAACAAAGATGAAAGGGTGTGAAGTGGAGAAGTGGGAAGGTGTAAAGTGTGTAAGGTCGGGCATGAACTGGCGATGAAGATGCAAGAAAGGAGTTGCTTTGTTGATGAATGAAATTTGTCAGGCTGGAATGAGAGATGTCAGGTTCAAGAATGAGAAGGTGAAAATGGCATTGATTGTAGCGTCTGCACCGCGTGATGACAGGAGTGAGACAGAGGAAGATAGGTTTTGGAAAGAGCTGGATAAAGTAGTAGGAGAAATGTGCAGAAGTTATAAAGCGTTTGTAATGGGCGACATGAATGGGAGAGTAGTCACTGGTCGTGTGAATGATACACTGGGTAATAATGGAGTACCAAAAGAGACTGATAATGGGAAGCGACAAAGGACATGTGTCAGGAAAGGAGGCTGTGCGTTTGTTATTCTTATTTCAAACACAAAAATGCACATAAATTTACATGGTATAAAGGGAATGCCGATCGTGCTGAAAGGAGCTTGATTGTTTGCGAACTCATAGAGAAATCGACGGTGGGTAGTGTTGCTGATACGAGGGCAGTGAGGGGACGGTGTTGAGGTTTGTCAGATCATATGATTATGGTATACAAGATCAAGCTAGGAGGAGTGAGGTGGACTAGGAGAGAAAGGAGCAGTCAGGGAGTGAAACTAAAAGTCGACTAGCCAACAATCAAAGAAATGGTAGATGAATACAGGGCCAAAGTACGGGAGGAGTTAGAATGAAATGGATCTGGACAGCTTCTGAAATACATATAGGGATTGCTTAGTTAGGAATGCAAAAGCCGTGTGTGGTGTGGCAAGAGTCAAAACAAAGAAGAAAGTTACGGCATGGTGGGATGATGAGGTTAAGAGAGTAGTGGAGGAAAAGAAGAAGAGTGCCTAGAGTGGACACAGGACAGGGGTTAAGTTGAAATAAGAACTGAATATACAGATTGCAAAAATCACATAAAGAGACTAGTGAAGAGGAAAAAAGAGGTAAATGATGATCTTGGAAGAACAATGAATGCAAATTACTCTGAAAATAGGAAGTTAATTTGGAAAGAGGTGTGGAAATATAGAAATGAAAGTGGAAAGAAATGTGGTGGTGTGAAGGATGTAAGTGGTAGATTATTAACCCATGGGGATGAAGTAAGGACTAGATGGAAAGAATGTTTTGTAAGTCAGATGAATGGAGATGGAGAGAGCAAAGCGACTGTTAACATGATTGGTTTGAGGGGGTGTACAGAGAAGGAATGCAGTCCCAGGAAACGTGACACTCGCAGAGGTGAAGAACGCCTTAAAGCAACTGAAAAATGGGGAAACAGCTGGGGTTGATGAAGTGTATGCAGACATGATTAAGTGGAGTGGAGAAAGAGTGGAATGAAATGATTCTTGGAGATATGTAAGAAGGCATGGATGAGTGAAACTGTGCTAGTAGAGTGGAAAAAGGCTGTGATTATACCCTTGTACAAAAATAAAGGTTAGCGAAGTGAGTGCAAGAATTATCGTGGCATAAGTCTATTGAGTGTTGTCGGGAAGGTATATGGAAGAATTATTACAGAAAGTAAGAGAGATATCAGACGTCCTAGTGAGTGACGAACAGGGTGGCTTTAGGAGTGGCAAGAGATGTGTGGATCAAATATTTGCAGTGATACAGATAATGATGAAGGTGTGTGAGAAGGACAATAAGGTGTTTATGGCATTTATGGATCTTGAAAAAACATACGACAAAGTAGACAGAGAAAGACTGTGGAGGGTTTTGCGCATGTATGCTGCAGATGGTAAGGTGCTAGGTGGCGTCAAGATTTTTTTTTTTTTATGGTAGTGGAGCATGTGTAAGGGTGAATGGACATCTAAGTGAATGGTTCACGATCATTGTAGACGTGCGAGAAGGTTGTGTGGTGTCCCCATGGTTGTTCAATACATACATACATATATCTATATCTATCTATCTATCTATCTATATCTATCTATCTATGTATCTATGTATGTATGTATCTATATATCTATAGATAGCTAGATAGATAGATATAGATATATATATTAATAGGGCGATGATGAAATATAAACACGAGTAATGGAGAGGGGGATTGCGTTGGTAATGAATGGTGATGGATGGAATATCTCAAATTTGTATGCTGATGATGCAGTGTTACTTGCAAATGCCGGAAAAGAGCTCAGTAGACTAGTGCAGAGTTTTGTAGATGTCTGTGAGCGTCGTGCTGTGAGAGTAAATTTAGAAAAGAGTAAAGTGACGGTTATCGAGGGAAAAGGTGACTCTCAGTGTGATGTTACAGTGAATGGAGAGAGACTTGAATTGGTAAGAGAGTTCAAATACCTGGGTACAGTGATAGAAAACAGAGGAAAATGTGCAAAAGATGTGGAAAGTGCAGTGACACAAGGATGTAAAGTAACTGGTGCGATAAGGGGCTTGATAAAGCCCCTCATTGCACCAGAGGCTTGAACGTTGCAGCTGCGCGAGGCTTACATAAAGAAGAGTTAGTGCTAACTTTATCATACAACTGTGAGACTATGGTAAGGCATGGAAATGAAAAGTCAAGAGTAAGAGCAATGGAGATGTGACTGCTGAGTACTGTATGTGGAATACAGAGAGTGGACAGGATACAGAATATTCGATACATGAAAGATGAGCAGTGAGGAAGTCTGTGGGCACCAGAATCGAGGAGACTATACTGAGATGGTTTGGTCATGTGGAGAGCATGAATGACAATAAAGTAGTGAAAATGGTATATCTGAGGGAATTTGAAGGAGGGAGGAGGCAAGGTAGGAAAAAAAGGTGGAGCCAGTGGATGTGCGAGGATAAGTGTGGAAGTTGGTGAGGCTAAGGGCCTGACAGGAGACCGAGCTGGATGGATGAATTTTGTGCAGAGAAGCGCATAGCCAGGGATTTGGCACTCTTTTTTAACGTGACAGCATACAGATTGGCTCTATCAGATAGGCATATGTGAAGCTACAGAACGTTGTGATTTTTTTTTTTTTTTTGGCCCATCTGACGGAACCAGGATTTCGAAGGCTTAAATGATGAGTGAATGAAAGTGTGGCCCATTGAACTGGGCAATCTTTGTCTGTCTGGATGTTCAGATGATGATGATGTTGACTGTGGCACTGATGTCACTGAATATGGTGTTGTTGCCAGTGAGCATGTTGTTGTCAGTGAATGTGTTGTTGCTGTCAGTGAGTGCACTATTGTTGTCAGTAAATGTGGCTGGGTTCTTAAGTGCAAATAGTTTGGTAGCGCGTAAGAGCAATAAGGGGCTCATATCTTAACTTCTTCCATTGGCCGGCGTTTTCTTCTTTCACACGTGGTACTTATTACTTGCAGACTATTTTATGTATTGTAGGAGATACTATTAGAATTAAGAATTGTATACAACATTCTCTGTCCCTTTTCACTGCCAAAAATGCATGAAACCTGACTAAAATCTATATTATTTTCTTGACATGGCAAAAAATTACCAATAAAATGCATCACCTGACTAAAGGTGTTAGTAAAACCTTTTCTTTCCTATTTCAAGATGATTAACCTGCTGCGTGCCGGCTATTTTTAGCCCTATGGGTCACCCCAGTGCCGGCCATTTTTCGACCCCTTTTTTTTGGCTAAAATGATATGTTTTGATGTGGAAACAATGAATTTCGCCATTAAAAAGCTCACCGAGGCTCGGAAATGAGTTTTATTGAGTCCTGCATACTCGTGTACAGGTATAGCCGCTCTCTCACGCTCACCATGTACGTGAGAGAAAGCCGTTTTCTATGTAAGGTATACTCAGATATTTATGCTGGGAAGGCATAGTAATGTTCATTACACTTTTCAGATTACTTATTACTTCAGCATCTATCACAATTTGCATCTCTTTCTCACTGTGAATGCATTATCTTACACTTACTTGAAGATAGGTACAATCTGACTTCATTACTTAGAGTCCTGGCACTTACAAGAAGGTATTATCAACTTGACTTCACTCTATAGTCCTTACATTTATAAGAAAATATTTACAACTTACACTTACATGATAATATTTACAAAATGCCTTCACTGTGTACAGCACTGGGTGAGGCACACAGGCAGAGTGAGGCAGAGCGAGCGTAAGGGGAGGAGCGAGTGAGTGTATGGCCTTGACAGCCTTGGGGATGGTAGAGGAACAGTTACCTTACATGCCTGCTAATTTTTACCCACGAATCTTGAAAAATGCGGTCACAGTGAAGTTTATTTTAAACCGTTTTAAAACGGCACTGGCCGCAGAATTATGTCAGACCGTTTTAAAACGGCACTGGCATGTGGCGGGTCAAAAGAAGTGATAGTTCCTTGTCCCCTTTCTTACCTCCTCATCATATGGGCTTTGATGCTGTTTGCACAATTTGGATGGTGGACAAAAATGAAGACTTAGGATTAGTGCCTATCAGTTGCTAGAGGGATATTGAGGAAGACAGTCTTCTTATGATGAATCCCAACCCTACCCCCAACACGACCGATAGTAGTTGGGTACATCTAAGTCCTCGTCTGGACTTGCAAGGTGAATAAGGACATTTCAGCTGCAAACTTTGTTCAACAGTCTAACCGATCCAAACCTCGCACTCTGGATGGAATCATCAGCATCTACACCAGTATTAGATTTGCTGCCAATCCTCTGTGTTGTTTTTTTTTTTGCAACATTATTTCTTCTTTATCTAACTCCACCAACTAAAGTTGTGGGCAGTTATGTTTTCACCCCCGTTTGTCTGATTGCCTACAAGATCTCTCAAAAAGTAAATGATGGATTTTAATGAAATTTTGTGAATATGTGGGTCATGGGCAAAGAAAGAGTTAAGTTATAGTGCTGATGTCAGTGTGTATCCCGGTTCAGGACTTATTATTTGTTTGTTTTTCCACAAAATATCTAAAAAAAGTTATGGATCCATTATCAGTGAAGTTTTGCAGATTAGTGGATCATGGGACAAGGAAGAGTAAATTAAATTTTGGTGGTGATCGGAGTTGAGTGGATTAGGAGTTATTGGAGCTATATGATCTCTGAGTGCATTTAAAGTGTTCCAGTATTAGGTCCTTTGAATTTGTTGTTGTCATTACTGCACCACCCATATCGTGAACACCATATTACATTCACTTAGTCTTCCTCTTTTTTCTTTCTTGCTTCCACTCAAAGACTTTTCAGTCTGGTTTCGTTCTTTCATTTCTTGATCAACTTACTTCAAACTTGGTAAAATTGTTCCATAGTCAAATGGCTTCAGATACTGTCCCCAGCTTTGCACTTAAGCCTTTTGAAGGGTTGTATGGGCTCAAAGGTCAGACCATATGCACACACAGCGAATGAAATATGGCAACACTATAATGAGTATATTTCCAGCTGCAAGCAGGTGTGGGGATGTCGATATCTTTGGGTGCTAGAGATCTATTTGTGGCAACTATCCTTCTTTCTCTTGAGGATGGTAACTATATCTAATATAAAGTTTTTTCTTGCAATCTCCAGATGACTTTCATATTCAAAGGGTTAATAACGGCTCTATCCAACTTCTGTAGGTCGAGGAGTTTTTAAAGTAAATGAGGTAGCAAGAAAAAAAAATATTTGCAAGCAATTGTCATGAACTGGTTAAACATCATTAAAATAATGTATCAGTGCATGACCTATTGCAACCTTATCACATCATTTCGAAAGCAAATATCAACGACCACGTGATGTAACTGTTAAATGTTTACAGATAGAAACTCCCTTTGATGACACCAACCCGCAGTGCTCGGTGTTTGCTCTACTCTTGGTTCACGGTCAACCCTTTAACCATCTCGCTGCTGTTGATACATTTCGATAATATATATAGTGTAAGACCATACTATTTAGTTCAAGAGAGCCAAATAATAAAAATCTGTTTTGTCTATTTATAGCCAGTCGCCTTGATCCTTGAAAGGGTTATCATAAACCAAGGCTTCAAAACGGCTTAAATTCCTTTTCAGCTATTGGTATTGTACATCTAGGAAATTTATTTGGACTAACACCAAATGGTTTTGATGTGTCGATAAAAATCCCTGGAGCCAAATAGTTGACGCGGTATAAATATTTATTTTTGTTTTATTTTATTTATTTTCACCATCTGCTACATAAAAAGTGATTATTACATAATGTTTACGTTCATGCATATTCCCATTTCAGCTGCATCTATTGTTATATATTTGAAGCTATGGAAAACCTTCTTAACCTGGATCATAGCAGTTAACCTAAGCAACTGCATGCAGCACAGTTGGTGGACAATGGAATTTATCTACCGATTAATCTATAGCCAGACGTCATACTCCCATAAGGGTGGCCGTTTGACTGAGTTAGTTGTTTTATGAGGAGGGGTACTAACCCTCCGGTAACCCTCTTGTTGACACGTAGGGAACAGTATGGGTTGGTTATATGATTATCACCCAACGCTGTAAACGATTTCCTCGCTTACAGGAAATTTTTAGGTTTGTCACTCAATGTAATGCCGCCTGAAAAGGAAAGAACGGCAATAAAAAGTGACAGGAAAGATGTGAGAAATGGGAAAACAGGAGGACAGACACAGAAAAAGAATAACAACGGTGAAGGAAGAAATTGGCAGCACTACATTAAGTGAGTGAATGATGCACCCACCCATACTCGTATTTTCAGCTGCTGCGTCTAACTGATGTTTTCTGAGACCATACAAAATCCTCTCAACCTGGATCATAGTAATTAGCCTATGGGACAGCATGCAACACAAGTAGTGGAATGTGGAATCACTCGTTCCTTTGATGATATAATTTAACATTGTTTTGCACTTGTTCAGAACAAAGAATAAACCATGAAATCTACTGAATGGCAACCAGCTGCAAACACTGAGTAGTATTTTATGATTGCGGCTTCATTTATTTTGAAATAATTTCGCGACAACAGCACCTGTGACATTACAACCACTTCAGTCCAAGGTCAAGCTCTGGTTAATTTATCTTTATATAGATTATATACTGACCGACAGCTCTCACTAATGTTACTCTAAGAGAATGCTAGGAATTTAGTACAAGCACTATAAAAGTGTATTCAATATTATTTAACCACGTGACAGTACCTATCCAGTCTCAGTAACTGCACTGCGATTGAATGTTAAGAAGAGAGCACTGCAATTACCGTCACTTTGTATACAATATATTTTTATCATATTGACACTGCTCTCACTAGTACTCCAAATACCTGCACTGGATTATTAAATGTTATAAATTCAGCAGTATAGACTGAATAAAATGAACAAACTGGGAGAATAAAATCACTATTTTATACGTATGAAGAAAACTACCTTAGTTAATTAACCGCCTCAGTTCGCTCGACTACGCATTTTGATGCGGCGTATTAGTCACTACCACAGATTTGCATTTGCCAGTCCCGGCGACGTACCAGTACGTCGTGCAATTACAAAGGAAGTACCTAATTTGCACAATTTTCAATTTTCGGCATACCATGATTTTTCGTATGTATACATCGGGACACCTCCTCTATTCTGTACAAGATACAAGCGCTAGGGACAATGCCTTGCCTTCCCCGACACTCAACATCACTGTCATCTTTCATGGTAAGCTGTCACCACTTTTTTACTATTAGCATTTTTTATGCCCAGTGATAGTCCCAGAGGTTGTAAGTGTACTTCAGTCAATGTTAGGTATGATCAGAGAGGGGGTGAAAAGAAAAAAAAAATCAAGAGGGTAGAAGAAGGGACTGTGGGAAAATTTTGGGATTTCACAATAACGTGGGATCCCATGGAGTGATTTATGCATTTCGATTTGCATGGTAAAATTCCAGGATACATTAGCCACACAGACTGAGGCTCTACTGTATATTCATTTCATGCACCAAGCTATGCAACAGCTCGAGCAGATCACTATACTACAGTCTGCCCCTCCTGACATTCACCCACTTGAGGTACCTTTAAGTAAAGCTGAACTGTGAATAGAACCTGTATGAACACAGGAAAAATCAATTGAGACAGTATATTGTCAACACTGTGTTGGGATATGAACCCGGCCTTCAGATAAAAGCCAGGCAACTCTCCATTACACCACGACTAAGTAAAATTTGTCTAACTTTGTCACATATTTGTAATCAACATGTCCCACACTGTCGGCCTGAAAGGGAAGAGACAACCAAAGCAGAAACATTTAATCATACCCAAAACACATCCAGCAAGTCAGTATGATGAATGAAGCCTGCAATAACATGGAAAAATCATACTTACTTGCCTTTCAGGCTCACATTGAGGGAGGGGGTACCTTGGTTATATGTACAGTATGTGACAAGATGGGATAACTTTAACCTGGTCATGATAGAGTTGAAAGCTGGCTGGCTCTTATCTGAAGAGTCATAGTAAAATTCCCAGAACAATGCTGAACATAAATTGGTAGAGCTGATCGAGTTCACCTGATTAGGCTCAGATCAGAAAGGCACACACCCCTCCACAGTTACCAGCTTAGATCTGGGTAGGGTGGAATCATTGATAACACGTGGCCCACATATAGAACAGATCCACACTTCATAGCTGAAGTATAGAGCACTGTGCAACACATATCACACTAGGTCATGCCACATCTTCACACACCTTCATTTGTGTAGGAAACCTATGGGGCAGTCCCATAAGGGCAGCTGTGTACCTGTGGTTGACGGGTCGCCTGGGCCTGGCAGACCAAAGTTGAGATACAGCATGGACAATAACAATTACTACTACTATTACTATTACTACTACTACTACTATTACTACTACTGCTGCTGCTGCTGCTGCTGCTGCTACTACTACCACCACCATTACTGCAGTCATCGTCATCATTACTATGAGAATCACAACTACTCCCATTACTTCCACAATGTCACCAAAAAACTATTCCACCATAACATCAACTATACCACCAGAGCTACCACCACTGCTACCACCAACACCACATCCACCAAAATCACCACAACAATGCCATACAAGCAACCTCAGCACAAACGAGGACAGCTAGGGTCTCAAGGAAGAAGGGAAATATGCCACAGCTGTATTTTATTAGAAATGCTATATCTGCATATTAATTAATATCATTTCCATTGAAGCCACATTCGTCGCTATTTGTCTTCTCCCTCCCTTCTTGCTATTTCCCCCAAACCCGTTCATTCTTTCTTGCCAGCTTTCATCCCTCTACCTCCCTTATTGGATGATAGTCATGAAAAGACTAAATGGATGCCTGTGGTCTTGTTTGTTAAGACAATCCAACAGGATGTGTACAACATAAGTTAACATCCAGGGTTGGTTGAGGTATATATCTTACATATTGTCACTAAAGAATGAGCAGCTGATCATCCACCTAAAATAACGAGGCTAAAGAGCCAAGCTCCGGACTTTTACACTCTTCTAAGTACAGTGGAAGACTGGATTGCAGATGGACACTCACCTCACTTCTTCCCATCCATTCCCTCCCCTGTTCTCTTTCCCTTCCTGCTGGTTTCATGTCCTCTTCCTTTCCAATCAGAGTTTCCTCCCCCCTACAGCAGCACAGTCCAGTAACACTGGGGTAAAATATACAGCCGAATTGCTAAAATATATATCACCGATAATACTGCAATCTTTAGTGATTTTAATTTACCAGTTGCTAAATGGGGAAAGACCCTATCGTCACACACAGGGCTGGACCTGTACACTAACGTGCAAGATAGTTAACTGCATCAGCTCATAGAATGTCCAACACGAGGAGGTAGCATATAAAATGTGAGTTTGTCCACACTGATAAACTTTGTAAGTAATGTTATGGCAGGGGAAAGGATTAATAATAATGACCATTGTCACACTCAGTATTAAATTCAGTGATGACAGTGTCAGGGACACTTACGAGAAAGTGTTTGGCACCAAGTGGGAGGATTTTTAACCCATGGCGTCCCGTCGACGTGAATTGACGTCCACACGTTTTGTCACTGCCAATCCTGTCGACGTACATAAACGCGAATCAATTGCAAGGTCCCTAATTTGCACAATTTTCAATTTTCGCGAGTGATTTTTGGTATGTATACACGGTACACCTTCCTCTAGAAGATGCCAGGCAGGGACACTGCCTTACCCAGCATGACCTCCCCCCCCTGCATGCCACTGTCTCAGCAATTCACCTGTTATCAGTGACGTGGCCAGTAAAGCCATGTCATGCCACGGTACGAAATTCAGGGCCAGAGTGATTCCCCAATCGATGACAATGTGGAGGACAAACTTTACATAGCACTAGAGGAAGAAACAGTCACAAATGATGATCAGGTAATGTGGCAAAAAAAGGTCAGGTATGGTGATGAGTTAGTGAGTGAAACAATGCTTATAATGCCTATACTACTGTTTGAAAACCAATATACTCTCGTACTACATATAAATTCGTACTAAGTAAATAAATAAATACCGTTTATGAATGGTGTGAAATAGTTACCCTCCCATAGAACTCGTTTTCTTTGGTGCCAGCCTGTTAGAAAACCCAGTAAGTTAAGGAGGTACTGCTACCTGGATCGAGTATTTTCAACCTCAGGTGAGCGATTTCTCTATGAATTTTCGATGTTTCTCACCAAAAGCAGAGGTTTGAGCCAAAAAATTTTTTTTCCAAAAATGGTCGGGAATGGGGGGATTCAGTGGTGGAAAAGTAGTCGGGATTGGGGGGAGTTAGTGGTGGAAAAGTGATCGGGATGGGGTGGGTTAAATAACTTAGGGGTCACGTGATGTAAAATGCTCTCACACCATATCATAAAACACCAGAAAACGGGTTCAAAGTTCATCAATATTCTTGCAACCTTGTTTTTAATGGCAGAACATTTATTATTCTTTCCAGGAAAGATTTTTTTGGCTTAGATTGAGATCCTTACAATATTTTGGCCACATCTATAAAATTAATATTATTTTTTAAAGTTTTTATTTTTTTATTTGCTGAGCTTTCAACCCGATTTCTGGCAAAACTCGATTGCTTCAACGAAAAACAACATTGATTAGAACGAAGATAAGTACCGGTAATTAAACAATATGACTGTGCTATAGCCCTCCAAAAAAAGTCATATGAATAGGCTATAAATCCAAATGAATTCCTTTCCATGCTAGGAACACAGCACAATGGTAGGGAAAGGCAAATGGCACAGCAAAAACTCGCATCAAACACGCTGTCACGGACAGTCAGCCAATCAGTAAAAGAGGTTCGCGGCCTGGCTACATTCTCACTGACTACATCAACACACGCACACACAGGTACACACAGCCTTACCAACACCAGAGCTGGGAGCATGTACAATACTTTTTTGAAGGGTTTTCAGTCATACTTCCAGTGGTGGAAGGTGTTCTCATCCAAGGCCACATGATAGTGTATGGGTGAAAATAGTGTTATCCAACAAAAACACATTTTCTGGCTGGTGGTCTGTGAACCTCTTCCTTTGCATGGTCTCTCAATTAGTTCTAATGACTGGAATCCCATTGTTCAAACTGTAGATATTAATGAAGCATGGAAAAGATTCACAGATATTTTCAGCAAGGCAGTAAAGTTATGTATTTCAATGCACAACAGATGGACTACTAAAAAATTAATCCCAAATGATGACATACAGATATTAAGCACTGCCTGTCAGCTAAAGAACTTGCACACAAAATTTTATTGCCACGAAGAATCAAAGTAATAAATACAAATATGATGCTCTTTATTGAAAAAAAAAAAAAAAAGGGAAAGTAAAAAAAAAATGCTCGCATTGCTCATATCAATAAATCTAACCATAAAGAATTCATCAGCTATATATCAGAAAGAGGAAGGTAATAGCACCAACAATATTCCCACTAGTCACAGATAATGCAGAGCATACTGATGATGAAACAGAGATGGTTAAAATTTTCAACACTTAATTGCATCCATACTTACAACTGTAAATACAGATTCTATTCCTGCAGCTTTTCCTGTTGTCTTGGAAGAGGGTAACATAATTAGTAATATTACTGTCAGCAAGAACGATGTACGACTTACCATTGGTGCACTTACAGTGAATAAAACTCCTGGGCCAGATAAAATATCTCTCCGCATAGAATCAGTGAATGACATATCAAAGCCATTAGCTGAGCTATTCAATAATATTATGAAACAGTAAGGTGTCTCATGAGTGGAAATTAGCAAATGTAACTCCGATATTCATAACATGCAACATAAGGCAATCAGAAAATTATTGGCCAATGAGCTTAATTTTAGTGGTGTGATAGTTGTTGGGAACTACTATCAGAAATAAATTTGTTAAGCACTTAGAAATAATAAATCTCATGAAAGATTCACAACATGGACTTCAGAATAATCACTCTTGCCTTATGAATCTCTTAGTACAATGAGACCAAATCTATTGACACTGGCTATCTCGATTTTCAAAAAGCAGTTAATAAAGTTCCCAATAAAAGACTACTTCAGAAACTGAATCCATGTAGATCGATAACACCGGTCGACAAAATATAAAAAATGTTATGGTTTTAGTATATTTTTTAGGTGATTCTAAGCAGCATGAACCTGTAAATTTCGAATATGTTATCCAATTTTCGCCAGCACGTCCAGTTTTCGAGAACAATTATACCATAGGAATATCTGCTCGTGTGTTGGAAAATCTAATTCGACTCAAATCATAGATATAGATATACTGTACCTTGTAAAGTTGCATTCAGCTAGTAATTGTGGCGGTTATATCAGTTTCACTTAAGTACTTGAATCACAACATATTTAGCAACTCAAAGCGATTCAGCCATAGCCGAAAGTGGGGTAAAATTTTCCCACCATCAAGCATTTTTTTTTTTTTTTGACACCAATGTATGCAGTGGTAATAATATTATATTTGCTATTATTCCATTTCAGCTTTTCTTTACTATTAGGCCTACAGTGCCTTGACCCGTGTTGGCAAGCAATGAAGCATCGCAACTGTATGAATGCATCTGACTCTTCCTGCTACATCTGCGGGTTCTTCACATCTGAAAACCTGAAGAGACCAATTACAAGGAATGTTAAAAGTACTTACAAACATTACTTCAAATGTCCTGATGGTAATCAAGGCAAGGAGTGGGCACCCCATATTGCATGCAAGCTCTGTGTAAACCACATAAAACAGCCATCAGGTATGCCTTTCACTGTACCAATGGTTTAGCGCAAACCAAATGATCACTGTCCTGACTGCTATTTTTATCTCACTAGCACCAAAGGTGAAAACTCTGTCCAAGATCATGTATCCTTACATACCTTCTCTAAGGGAAGTACCTCATGGCCCTGAGCTTCCTGTTCCAGATCCTCCATTAAGCACCAGAAGTGAATCAGGATCTAGTGAGGGAGAGTGCTGCATGGATGCCGACTTTCAAGAAGATTTAGAGAGCAAGGAGTCACGCCTCATCAGTCAGGTAGAGCTGCATGACCTTTTAAGAGACCTTAACTCCCCCAAGGAGAAAAATTATTTTCTTTGATCTTGACTCAAGCAATGGAATATGCTACAAGATGGAGTTTGCACTACTACCTTCCATCATAGACATGAAAAGCTCTCAATGTACTTCAAGATGGATGATATGCTTTGCTGCTGTTATGATGCTGTATCGTTATTGCAACACCTTTGTGAACTTCGTCCTTATGAAAAAGGAAAACAGCGGTTTTTCATAGATTCTGGGAAGAATGCACTGAAGGCAGTCCTTCTCCATAATGAAAATGAGCTTCCTTATGTTCCAACTGTGCATGCCCATGGAATGAATGGAAGTTATGAAACTATGAGTAATCTATTGACCGTTGCTGGCCACAAAACACATCAATGGAATAACTCATCTCACCTAATTGTTCTCACCTAATTGTTCTCACCTAATTGTATCTTAACAGGAATGAGTCAAGCTCGTACTGTCCCGTGTATTGAATCACTTTTATCATACATATCCTTAAATTTATGAAATGTTTTGGCACACACTATTTCATTCGGTAGTGCATTCCACTGATCATTTGCCCTATTTGGGAAACTAAATTTCCTTACGTCTTCATCACCTCTCTTTTTATGCGTTTTTTTGCAGTGTCCTTTTGAAGATGCTTCCCTGTAGGTTATATACTCATTTATGTCTATTTTCTCTTTCCCTGAGACACATATAGCATAATCATGTCTCCTCTTTTCCTTCTCTTCTGTAGTGTTGGCAGATTCAATTTTTCTAGTCTTTCTTTGTAGCTGAGATTCCTTAAGCTTGATACCCATCTTGTAGCGGTCTTTTGAACTTTTTCAGTCTTATCTATGTTTTTCTTGAGATGAGGATTCCTGACTACTGATACATACTCCAGGGTTCGTCTGATGAATGATGTTATTATCTTTCTCAGCATGTCTTTATGAATGTGGATGTTATTCTCATATTAGCAAGCAGTGTATACATGTTCCTTACCTTCTCACTGATGTGGTCAGCCGGAGATAGTCTGTTATTGATAAGTACTCCTAGGCTCTTCTCTGTTTCTGATATGCGTAGGGTTTTACTTCCTAACTTATAAGCCCACCCTGGTCTTTTTCCATTTTTACCAAACTTAATTACATGACACTTGTCAACACTGAATTCCATCTGCCTTTTATCATTCCATTCATGAAGTTTAATTTCTTCTTGTAGCTCTCTACAAGAGTCTGTGTTAGAAATTCTTCACTGTATTTTTGCATTATCAGCAAACATATTTAGATAGCTTTCATTTCCAATGTTTCTATCTACAGTATGTCATTTATATATGCTAAAAACATAATTGGTGCCAGCACTGAGCCCTGTGGAACTCCACTAGTCACTTCCCTCCATGATGAGTACTTTCTCCATAGCACTGTTTTCATTTCCCTTTTTCTGAGAAAATCTTGCATCTAATAGTTCAGGTTGCCTTGAATTCCTCCTTGATGGTATAGTTTCCATAAAAGTCCTTGGTGCAGTACTCTGTTAAATGCTTTCTAGAAATCTAGAAAGATATTGTGCATCCATCCTTCTCTTTTCTGAAATATCTCTACAATTCAATCACAGTAGCTTAATAGATTAGTAACACATAATTTTTCCTTTCTAAAACCGAACTGCCAATCTGTTATCATATTGTATCTTCTAGATGGTTTACCTAAACTTTTCTTAACAGCTTTTCTAGTATCTTACAACACTGGTTATTGGTACTGGTCGGTAGTTGAGTGGATTTTGTCTATTCCCGTTCTTGAATAAGGGAACAATGTTTGCTTTCTTCCAAATAACAGGTAGTTTACATTGAACTGAGGATTCCTTGAATATAAAATATATTGGTCTCCTTAACTCTTTTGCACAGTCGTGTAGCACCCAACATGAAATTTCGTCAGGACCATTTGTTTTTCTTTTGTCTAATTTACTTAACTCCTCCTGTACTTCTTTTTCTGTTATTTGTATATCTGGTAATATGTGTGGGCAAGCATGTTCCATATCATCTCTCTCAAAAGTATTTTCTTCTGTAAAAACTGATTGGAAATTTTTATTTAGTGATTCACAATATCTTCCTCTTGAGTAGAGATGATCTCCTCGTCCATAATGGACTGTGTTTTATCTTTAACTTTGGTTTTGCTTCGGATGTAGCTATAAAATAGCTTCGGTTGAGCACTACTTGTATATATATATATATATATATATATATATATATATATATATATATATATATATATGTAGGTGAGGTGGAGGGAGGGAGAGGGAGGGAGAGGGAGGGGTAGACCGAAGATGAGGTGGAGGGATGGAGTTGAGAGGTATATGAGGGAGGGGGGAGTGAGCTGGGGGAGGGTAGACAAATGGTGGGTGACAGAGTGACTTGGAGGCGTTTTGTCTGTGGCCACCCTTTGCGGTACTAGGGCGTCGGGCTATATATATATATATATATATATATATATATATATATATATATATATATATATATATATATATATATATTGTCTTCCTCAAACTCTCTTTGGACTTCTCTCCTTATGCTTGTATAATCATTTCTTGCCTGTTTATAGTTGTTATATGCCTTCTCACTATTGTGTCTTCTGTATCTATTCCGCAACAAGTATATTTTTTCTTTTGATTTTTTTATATCCTGTATTAAACCATTTCCTTATGTTCATGTTTCCTTCTTTGTGCTGTGGGATGAAATTTTGGACTCCTATTTCATAAAGTTCACAGAGTTTTCTATATATATAACATTTAAATCTAGTCCTCTAAGCTCCCTTTCCCAATCTTTTTCTAAGAAGTACTTCTGTAGGTCATGGTAGTGTCCTTTTTTGTAGTTTAGGCTCATTTTGTAATTCTCAGTACTGATAACTATGTCATATGCAATCTTGGAGTTACATTTAAAACTGAACGGTCATTTTTGCCGAATGGAGGGTGATACATTATATTGTTAGTATCATTTACTGGCCTAGTAAATATAAGATCTGGTACTGATGGATCATTAAGTCCTCTTTTTCTGGTGCATTCCTATACATGTTGTGTTAGGAAAAACTCCTCCACAAGATCCAGGTGCTTTTGGTCCCTACAGCTTTACAGCTTGCATGACTTCTTACATCTAGAGTATTCCAATTTATATTTGTACTGAAATCTCCAGTTAACATAATTTTTTCACATTTCTCTTCCATTCTATGTAGTAATGCTCTTAAACTCTGAATTGCACTGTCTGCCATGTCTTCATATGCGCCTCTTTCCCAAGTGTTAAATTCTGAGTAGCATGTATTAATCAGCCATATTTAATTTCCCTTCAGATGTATTAATCTCTACTACAATCAGTTCTACTTGTGAGGGTATATCTAGTTCTATTTATTTGACTTGTAGCTTTTTCTTTGTTAATATTATAATAATGACGAAGTGAAAGAGACAGATTGTTCAGGTGCTTGAGGATGCAGGAGTGGATATTTGTGGATTGAAACTAAATGGACAGGTGAAAGGGTGAGAGAATGGGAATATGGTTTAGGTATATGTGCTGGAGTTAATGAGAATGAGAGGGCAAGAGAGGAAGTATGTCTGATGATATGCAAGAAGTGGAAGGAGAATATAAGAGAGTATGGAACAGTGGGTGCAAGGATTGTATGGGTGAGGATGAAAGTAGGTATACAAGCGTGGTCGATTGTACGTGCGTATGCGCTGACAGAGGACCGAATGACAAGAGTGAACGATGAGTTTTGGGCGAGTGTAGAAGCATGTATGGACAAATTTGAGAGGAGCGAGAGAGTGCTTTTGATTGGAGACATGAATGGCAAAGTTGGGAATGTACGAGTGGATGGAGTGGTTGGTCAGTGGGGTGTGCCAGCTGAAGTAGATGGGAATGGTAGTGCTTTGGTGGACAGCTGTGCTGGTAAGGGGTTGGCAATAGCTAACACCTACTTTCGGCATAAGATGATCCACAGGTATACATGGAGAGTAATGAGGAGGATGGATGGTGAACTTGTTGAATGAAAGGCAATGATAGACTACGTGTGTGTGGATGAGCGAATGAGAAGACAAGTGTTGGATGCAAGAGTGTGAAGAGGGTGGGGGAATGGAGTCTCAGACCATCACTTAATGGTGGCCAAGGTAAAGCTGCAAAGAAAATGGTTGAAGAGACGAAGGGGAAGACAGGAGGAAACAGCTCCTGTGAGAAGAGTGGAGAAGTTGCAAGATAGTGAGAAAATGGCAGAGTATAAGAGCATAGTGGAAGAAAGACTGGGAAGGTATGAGTTAGAGCAGATGGAAGGGGTGGAAGACGTATGTAAGATATTCACGGAAGAGGTAGGCGCAGCGTGTGAGGTGGTTTGTGGAGTAAGGAGGAGATGCAGGGGTGTGCAAGGGACAGCATGGTGGAATGATGAGGTAAAACGAGCTGTGGAACAAAAGAAGAAGGCATATAGTGAATGGCTAGCGAGTAGAGGTAGGGGAGAAGATGAGAGAGAGAAGAGAGAGGTATATGGGAGCAGGAGACGGGAGGTGAAGAGGCTGGTGAAGGAGAGTAAGAAGAAAGTGGATGAAGGATTTGGGAGGAATCTGAGTGTGAAATGGAGGGAGAGTAAGAAATTGTTTTGGAAAGAGGTAAAGAAAGTAAGGCAGTATGAAAGTGGAAATAGTAGGGGAGTGAAAGATAGGAATAATATATTGCTGGTGGAGAAGAGCGAGAAATTGAGGAGATGGAAGGAGCACTTTGAGGATTTGTTGAATGTAGAGAGTGAGAACAGTGCGAGTATAAGTGGTTGGGGAATGGCTGGGAGAAGAAGAGATGAGAGGACGGCGGAAGAGATCAGTAGGGAGGAAGTAGTGGAAGTAATGAAGAAGATCAAGATGGGAAGGGCCCCAGGAATTATGGAGTGTGTGGTGAAATACTGAGGTATGGGGGTGAGATTGTAGTAGAGTGGATATGGAAGTTATGTAGATTAGCTTGGGAAGAGGGAAGGGTTCCAGAAGACTGGAAATCAGGTATAATTGTTCCTTTATACAAGGAAAGGGGGAGAGAGAAGTATGTGGTAACCATAGAGGTATTTGCCTTCTTAGTGTGACTGGAAAATTATATGGTAAAATACTCATTGATAGGGTTAGGCATATGACAGAGGAGCTAGTTGGAGAAGAAAAAGAGGGATTTAGGAAGGGAAAGGGTGTGTAGATCAGATATTTGTTCTAAGATGTTTAGTGGAGAAGTATCTAGAAAAGGGAAAGAAAGTGTATGCAGCCTTCATGAACTTGGGAAAGCTTATGACAGAATAGATAGGCAAGGTATGTGGAAGGTATCAAGAGTATATGGAGTGGAGGGGAAATTGTTGAGTGCTGTGAAGTGTATGTATGAAGGAGCTAGGGCTACGGTGCGAGTGGATGGTGTGCTGAGTGAGTTCTTTGATCTCAGTGTGGGACTGAAACAGGGTTGTGTGATGTCTCCATGGCTGTTTAATATATACATGGATAGAGTTGTAAAGGAGGTGCAAGTTAGGGCAGTGGATGTGGGGGTGGCTCTAATGTATGAGGGTGAGATTCGGAAGATTCCGGTGTTGCTGTTTGCTGATGATACGGAATTGATGAGTGAAGATGAATGGGTGTTGCAAGGTTTGGTGAATGAATTTGGGACAGTGTGTAGGAAGAGAAATCTGAAAGTTAATGTAAACAAGAGCAAAGTTATGGTGTTTGAGGGGAATGAAGTCACAGAATGTACAGTGAGGTTGGATGGTGAGGATATGGAGAATGTGAGTGCATTCAAATACTTGAGTAGTGTGATGCGTAAGCTTGGAACGTTGGGGGATGAAGTGTGTGAAAGGGTACTGCAGGGAAGGAAGGTTGTTGGTTCACTGAAAGCAGTGATGAGAAATAGGGAGGTGAGTATGGAAGTTAAGAAGTCACTTCATGATAGTATTGTGATCTCTACCCTGACGTACGGAAGCGAGGTGTGGACCTTGCAAGAGGGGAACAAGTCAAGAGTGAGAGCAGTGGAAATGAGTTATTTGAGAGGAGTATGTGGAGTGACATGGAGGGACAGGTTGACGAATGAAGAAGTGAAGGAATGTTGCGGGGTGGATGTGGATGTGGTTGAGAAGATTAGGAGAAATACACTGAGGTAGTTTGGACATGTGGAGAGAATGGAGAATGAAAGACTGACTAAGAGGGTGTATGTAGGTGAGGTGGAGGGAGGGAGAGGGAGGGGTAGACCGAGGATGAAGTTTTTTTTTTTTTTTTTAATAACATAACGGAGGAAGGAAAAACAAATGGAAAAAAAAAAAATAATCCATACACCAGATTACTGGTGTCCTCTATTCATAAAATATCTGTAACAGTTAGACTTGAACAGTTGTGGGTTGAAATTTGGAGGAAAACAACTCTGGGGAAGCGAGTTCCAGAGAGATGCTGTTCGGGGAATGAAAGAACTCTGATAGGCAGAAGTTCTGCAATATGGTTGAGTGACATTCCAGTCATGAGCGCTACCAGATGCCCGTGTAGCACGAGGGAAGGCATGGAGAGGTGGCACCATGGACGCAACTTCGTCTGAGCATTTGCCAAAAAAATATCTGTAAAATAATGCAAGGGAGGCAACATTCCTTCTTACTTGCAAGGGAGGTAGTTTATATGTAATGGCAGGGTTGTTAATGATTCTAACAGTTTTATTCTGAATTTTGTCTAGTTGTCTTAATGCAACCTCTCCAGACCGAGGATGAAGTGGAGGGATGGAGTTGAGAGGTATATGAGGGAGGGGGGAGTGAGTTGGGGGAGGGTAGTCAAATGGTGGGTGACAGAGCGACTTGGAGGCGTTTTGTCTGCGCCACCCTCTGCGGGATTAGGGCGTTGGGTTATAGATAGATGGATAGCCTATATTATCTCCATATATTGTATTCCTCTAAGTTTAGGGTATCGTTTAATATCCTTGGGGTTAATTTTTTTTGAGTTAGTCAAATAACATGTGGTTCCTTTTCTTTGGTATAATCATTCATGACTAATAATTTAGATACCATTCCCTCTCCATTTGAGTACATCAACTTAATCATCTCATTTACCTACTTGTATAGCTTCAGTCTATTACCTTTTTTTTTTTCTATTCCCTGCTGGTTATGTACCACCTTCTTGCCAGCAATCCAGTTACTCTATAATATAATTTACTCTTCTCTTCCTCTGATCTTTCCTCATTTTTTGTTTTGCTGTCTCCCTCGTCTCCTTTAGTGTTCCCAATTCCTCTTGAGTTAGGGATCTTTTTATCAATGTATTTTTTAAATTCCCCTTTTTCCTTGAGTTTGTTGGTATTTTTCAATATTTCCTCTACAGTGTTTGCACTCTGGTATGTTACTTTGAGGGGCCTTGACTTCTCCCATATTTCCCAAGCCTTTTATATTCTTCTATATTTTTGTCACAGATATCCTCTGATACTTGTTGCAGTATGTTCATAATATTTTCCGTTTCCTTTTTGTCCCTTGAGATTCTGTTTTTTTATTTTTTCTTAACCTATGCCACTGATTACTATTGATTTGTTAATCTCTACAGCTTCCCTGCCTAGTTTTGGGTTATTCTTTATCATTTCTTTCGCTTCCTTTCTTATGCTTTTTCTTCTCCCTTTGTGTCTAAACCATTCTTTACTTTCACTACCTCAGCATACATAGTTTGTACCCCATCTTTCTAATTTCTCACCATTTCATTTACCTGTGTTATTTTCTCTTCAATGTTACTACTTTGGTCTGTCAAACTGCGTGCTTGTCCGATTTTCTCCATATCATTTCTGAAATAATCCATGTCTTTCATGGTTCACAACTGTATATCCCATTTCACTAGCCTTTTTTCTCAGTGAATTTCCCTTAGCTGATAGTTCATCCATTGTTATGGCTTTTCTCTTTATTCCCTTTATTAATTCCTCATTATTTTCCTTGTCTCCGTAGTTCATTCTTGATTTCTTCAATTTCCATTTAGAAAGAGCTCTCTAGTCTATTTACTTTTTCAATTAACTTATCATAAGTTTCCTTTTCAACTAGTTCCGGGTAGAAGTCATCCTGTTTTTTACCCTTGTCTCTTTTCTTAACGCCTTCTAAAGGCATCTTTCCAAAATATGAAGCCATCTTCAAGAAAAGATCTCTACTTACAGTTTTTGCATCATTCTGTCATCTGCTAACCTTGGTGTTGTCTAGCTGATATAAGGAAATTCCTCACATTTCTTGCTGATACAGCTGTTTACTTACTTTAGGCTACACTTTCTTTGCTATTTATTATTTAACTGTGTTGGATCATCACCTAAATTAGCTTGATAAGAACCTGACCCATAAATAGATACAATTTTGCTATCCCGAGAGCAGAGCTCAGTGATACATGTCCAAACCCTGTGCTAGTCACCCTGTGTGTGTGTGGACCTGAAAGTGATCTGAATACTTCTTGGCCTTAAGAAAGGTTACACAACGCACGTGTTCTTTCTCTGTTCATTGGACGGCAGAGCAGACGCTAAGCATTACACACAAGAGGAATGCCTAGTGTGACCAAAAGATATGACTGGAAGGTTCAACTGTCTTAACAAACCTCTTGTTGACCTTGAGAAGGTATTCTTGCCCCCATTTGAAACTTTGATGAAGAGATTTGTGAAGGCCATGGATCAAGATGGTGCTGGCTTCCACTACTTGCTAACGAAGTACCAAGGCACTGTATCTGAGACCAAAGTAAAGGCAGGTCTTATAGTAGTTCCTCAAATTCATTGTATACTCCATTATCAGGATTTTGTAAAAAGCTTAATCTGAGCTGGAAAGGGCTGCCTGGGAGCACTTCATGGTTCTTACCAAGAATTACCTTGCAAATTTTTGAGCATTGAATTATGAGGAACTTGTGGACAAGATGTTGAAGAGTTACTATGCACTCAGTCCTTCAATGTTGCTCAAGATAAATTTCTTCCATTCTCATTTGGACTTCGTTCCATTTATTCTTGGCAATGTCAGTGATGAACATGGCGAAAGGTTTCATCACGAAAATGTCATAATGGAGAGCCGATATCAAGGCCAATTCAATCCAAACATGGGAGACAATTTTTGGACCTTACAGCGTGAGACTAATTGCTCCTACAAACGCAAAATGCAGAGGCACTTCTAATGGTCAAAAGTTACATAATAATGTTTTGTATATGTCTCGGTTTGTGCTTAGTATATGATATAAATTAAAGACGATGTGTATAATTTTCGTAACTATATAAACTTACTGACACTTAGTTTATGAATTTGCATGCTTCATGGAATTTTCCCTCACTTCCTGCGTAGTACGTCAAAATTACGTCATAGCCAAATTTTAAGGTCAGTTTAGAAATTGGGGGTATAGTTAGAAACAGGTGAGAGTAAGTCAGAACCATTTTGGCTGTTGACCAGTAGCTTATGAGATGTAAACAAAGAGTTCTAATAAACTGTAAAGATCAGAGATGTTACTAATAGTCTGCCACAAGGCTCAGAACTGGTTCTTATTATGTTTTTATCTACAGCGATAGCCAGCAGGTCAACAATTGGCCAGCGTGCTTCTTCTTCTGCTTCTCTCGGATTTGTTAACCTCCCTAGGCACGATGACAGAATTCACGGTGTATGGGTGTTTCCTGGTAAACACACATTGATGCGAATTGAGTGGCAAAGCAGAAAAAATTCTCCAAAAATTAACTTTTTGGCCGATATGCATCAAATTTTGGTGCATCCAAAGTAAATACTTGGCAACACTGTGACTGCTCTGATGGGACAATGCGCTTAAGTAATCCTCAGTATCTCACGACCAGCCAGGCTGAAGGGTATCACTGTGTCAGTTATCCCTTTAACTCCTCCATTTTTCCCCTGCCGCCCAAGGCAGAAGCCATGATTGAAATATTGTAACTGTATAGTGTTTCTGACTATACTGTGAAGTGAATGTGTCTATGGAACATAGATATATTGTTTGTAAAGCATTGGGGCCCATTATCAGCCATTAGGCCTAGAGGCAGGAGTCAGGTTTGCCATAATGGGGATTGCCATTCTGCTTCACCCTGCCTTTAACCCGTACCATACCAGGCATTTTTGCAATTCTATACCCACCCAATCCCGGACCAAAAACGGAAAAATCTTTTATTGCATAAAACAATCCAAAAGGACATATAAATCAAGGAAAAGCAAAAAAAAAAAAGAACCCCTTATAGGAGAAATAATTGCAGGATGGCCGTCCATCGTGTTTCCAGCCCAGTTTCCAAAGCCGTGAGCTACGTTTTCCCACCCAGCTGGGCGGGATGAGAGAGAACGGGGGGGGGGGGAGGAGAATGGGGGAACCCCCATTCTCAATATCCTTCTCCACTGGTTCATATTCCTCCCCAGAATAGTCATCCAGGTCTTCCTCTTCCATAGAATCACTAAATGAAGGGACAGAGGGTCCACGTGACAGTTTCAACCGCCCCCTCCAGTCCAATGAGGAGGAAAATTGGCACAACTTCCGTGACATTCCAACACTGTAACAGACAGTGGCACACTGATGTTACCCAGCCATGCAAAACCAAACTCAGTGCTACAAGTGCTTGTGCACAATGTTGCCAATACATTAAGGTACTCTTTAGCAAAAAATTAGCTAGATTGAAGCAGTTAGAGACGCGCTACAGCACTCGAATTTTGCTGTCGGCACCATCACGTTGCTGGGATTACTTGAGACATTCTGTACCGTCGGCACCATGCCGACGGCTGGATTGTACGGGTTAAATGATTTGAGTATTTTACCTATACAGTGAAGCCAATACTTATATTGTGTGAAACATATAGTGCCTAGATTGGTGAAATAATTGACCTACCATAGCAGGCGTTACATACACCATAGATATATGCCATAGTTGTTAATGGAATAGGCAGTCATGTACACAATAGAGTCGGGGAGGGAATAATAGAGGAGGTTGGGATGGAACCATTGTGATAGTATTTTATATGGCACATGGTTTAGTGTGAAATATAAATAAAATAGTGCAGCGACTGTTTGTCGAGAATTATTGCGTGTTTTGACTGACTTAGCGCAAACCTAGCGCAAGGATCAGAGACAACAAATACACCACACAACCACAGACTTCAGTGAAAAGGTATAGTACCAATTTCAGAGAGTACTATATTGCATATGGTTTAGTATGACACATATGTATAAAATAGTGCAGCGAGTGTTCGTTGAGAAATATTGCGTGCATTGACTGACTTAGCGCAAACCTAGTGCAAGGATCAGAGACAACAAATATGCCACATAACCACAGACTTCAGTGAAAAGGTATTGTGTCAGTCTCAGACAGTGCTATATTGTGTATGGTTTAGTGTGAAACACACACACACACACACACACACACACACATCGCTCGCTGGTGCAGTACACCGCTCGCTGGTGAAGTGGTAACGTTCTCGCTTGCCAACTGGTGGACGGGAGTTCGAGCCTCGCTCAGGTTGCGAAAAGTTTCACTGACGAAGTGGGTGGTTACTGTCCCCCTTGAGCAAGGGGACGGGTGTGTGCGTGTGTGAAGGTCACAGCCTTGCCCTTAGATCGGACTATATGAGCTCTCAGCTCCCTTCCGGGAGGGTAAAAGCTGACGATCACGACCATCAAGTGATCCTGACCGACCCGGTGAATTACACACACACACACACACACGCTACATAACTTCTCATCTTCACACCCCTCAAGGTCCTGCCAGCAACTCAACACCTCTGAAGGAAGTGAGTTATCCATATTTTGTTGATTTGTATATTGACCTATTTCTATATTTTTTTTACACAATTAAGTATTGTTTTTTACTGCAGCAGATATACCACTGCTGTATATACAAAATATCCCAGTGCAGAGCACATCAACACACCAATCTAATCAAAGCCGCTAAGTCATCTTAGTAACAGACAGCCCGGCCTTTATATACAAATACACGGAATTACGAAAGGCTTAAGAGAAACTCATCAACAAGACTGAAACTAACATGGGCAGACATGAGAAAGTAGCTATAATGGCAACGACAACTGTATGAAGTTGCAGAATAAGATGTGTGCATTAGCTTACACACGGGAAAGGCTCAACATTACACGTATACAGTGATACAAAACCCTACTGGTAAATTTCACATGATATAACACTTCAATATGTGACAACACGCAGCCAGGCCAGCTGCTCTCATAAGATTTCATGTTCATAAAACCCTTCTCTTTTCACACAAGTGCCAAGCGTGATGTAAACAACACAAGCGAATAATTAATACTCTGAATGATACATGAGAATATATATATATATATATATATATATATATATATATATATATACCGGTATATATATATTGGTAGGTGGGGGCACTCACCATCCACTTACTCAATGTAGTGCTCCTCTCGGGTGTCTTCCCTGTCCTCTCCTCCATCCTTTTTTCCTTCCATCATCTTCTGTCTTTCTTTCCTTCATTCTTTCCTTGTCCTCCTGCCTACGGCTGACTTTACACTCCCTCTTCTGTCTTTTATTCCTTCATTCTTTCCTCTTTCTTCTGCCTGTGGGTGACTACACTGAGTGACAATCCAAATGGTTTCCTGTACACCAGGAAACCATTTACTATGCTGGGTGGTAACCATATAACCAAATTTTGGTGCCTGGTGGTTTAGTGGGTAATTATTGTGCTCCAATCGGATTGAGCTGGTGAAGGTTTATATCCAAGGGTTGGTTGGGGTTTATTGATCACTTAATGCCACTCAGGGATGAGTGAGGTTGGTCATTCATCTTAAATGTCAGGACCAACTGCCTAGCCCCGGGCTCCTACGCTCCTCATGGGGCAACGTAAGATTGGATGATATATATATATATATATATATATATATATATATATATATATATATATATATATATATATATATATATATATTACCATTGCACAGTTATATGTGTATGTCTGTTATACATACACATTTTAATATATGTTATACAATATTCTATAATCAATTTAACTATAGTGCATTTGTTCAATTATGCATACAACTTGTTTGAAATGTAATATTATTGGATCATTGTAATATTAACATGAATATTATATATATATGCACTATTATAATCAATGTTATGTATTAATACATTAGCGTATATCAATGATGATTGCTGTTGGAGGACCGCCAGCTGGCGTGACTGAGCAATGTCAGGACCCCATATTATAATAATACAATTCATAGACAGATAGATAGATACATACATAGATAGAGGCACCAAGCCAGGGGGTAAGATAGGAAGTGTATCAGTGAGAATCAAGCTAAAGGGAAATGAGCTTGCAACTCTTAAGTGCAGGAATGCTACAAGTGCACGGGAAGCAGTATATACACACAGACATACAGAGTTCTAGAAGCTTCCACGACAGTATAGCCCACGTGACACGACCCCTGCTAAACGAGAACGTAGGAATCAGAGAGGAGAAAAGGGCTAGCCATAAAACCGACAGGTAGTAGAGAGAAGGAGGCTAGCAACAGGGGGGAGAGTGGCAGAGAGAGATAGAGTGAGACAGTGGGGAGGTAACAGCAGGACTCCATACTTCACTCGTGTGTGAGAAACTTTGTTAATATTTCCAAAACAAATAAAAATAGTCCGATACTAATCTTCGCCTCTCCTGTCATTGCATGACAAAGGGAACAAAGATTATCTACTTACAAAAATTACTCACGTATAACAACTGCTTGTACACGAGTCTAATATATATATAACTGACATACAAAACACACTACAAGAAGCTACGAAGTTTCTACAAGATACATTTTACCTTCCCTTTCCCCATCATCTCGTGTTTTATGTTTATTTCCTTCACTTATATGAAGCCTGTGTGTGAAGGGGTCCCAGACAGCAGCCGCGGCAAAAACTGGGATTTACTTTTGGGAAGTTGTATTATCTTCAGAGGCTTTCCTGTTGGTCTTGGTAACAAGGTCGTGTGTGTGTGTGTGTGTGTGTGTGTGTGTGTGTGTGTGTGTGTGTGTGTTTTACACATGCTTTAATATGTGGTGAAGTAGGATTTCTCTTTTGAGCAAAATAGTCAGTTGCCAACCTGCATATAATAGGCTACTT
Organism: Coenobita brevimanus; assembly: GCF_032717465.1. Taxonomy (NCBI): domain Eukaryota; kingdom Metazoa; phylum Arthropoda; class Malacostraca; order Decapoda; family Coenobitidae; genus Coenobita; species Coenobita brevimanus. The sequence goes on along the minus strand of NC_137032.1, from coordinate 27,588,614 downwards.
GAGTTCCATCACTGTGACATGAGTGTACTGATGCTGCGGAGCCCTAATGTAGCTCTCTCTCTCTCTCTCTCTCTCTCTCTCTCTCTCTCTCTCTCTCTCTCATTGAGGCGTGTGTGTGTGTGTGTGTGTGTGTGTGTGTGTGTGTGTGTGTGTGTGTGTGTGTGTGTGTGTCAGGAAACTCAGCCAGCATTACTAAATACCCTGCACATGTGAGCCTGCAGTCCAGCAAGCAGACACAAGGCTGGAACAACATTGTGTATGAGTCTCCACTTTACAGAATGGTTGCCTGTTGTACTTTTGTAGCCAGGAGGGAAAGGAGGGCTTAGAGTAATTTGTGCTGACTGAACAAAGGTCGTTAAAGCAGGCAAATGGCCTTAGTTGCCCATATCTTCCACTTAAATACAATATGGAACAATCAAAGTTACATTCATGTCCCCAGTAACGGTACACTGCCATGGGAACATGGACCGTGTAGTGCGCAACCATCCATCTACATGATCACCTCTTTGGGTGTAGAACCATCCACGAATAAGAACACTGCTTCAGCTATAGAATCATTCACATTTAAAACCGTCCATCAGGTCATAGAACAATCCACTTACAAGATCATTCATATAGCCAAAGAACCATCCATCCGGCCACCATCAATCAGCCGAGGGTCGTTTGGTTACTGCTGTCCGTTAGGCACCTTCAGTGTTTATCCACTAAACAATATACTGTATTTTAGTTGAGGAAGAAATAGTTCAAAAAGTCCCCAGAATTGCGAGTTCGATCCAAAGTTGGAACAGGGATCATTTCGATGGTCTGAACTTCGCCAGAGCATACTTTACTGATATTCCACAAGACCCACTGACTTGTCATAAAGACACACGGGTCATATCATCACATGAGTTTTGAATGAGTCAGCCATAGGATGGATTAGCGCCAAAGCGGTGACATATGAAGGTGTGTGACACGTATGACTGGTGGACCTTAGGGAATGAACTGGGAACAACATTCCTAAAAATGAACACACACACACACACACACACACACACACACACACACACACACACACACACAAAATCAATTGGTCAATCAGTCAGTCAGCGTGTGTGTGTGTGTGTGTGTGTGTGTGTGTGTGTGTGTGTGTGTGTGTGTGTGTGTGTGTGTGTGTGTGTGTGTGTGTGTGTGTGTGTGTGTGTGAATTTTAAGTTTTCTCCCACACGAGGGAAGATAAGCATGTGTTAAAAGAAGGTGAATGGATCTGCTAATATGGAATGGTTGTGCACATGCAGGAGTCAAGGATGAAGTGATACATGATCTTCATTCCACTGTAAAGTCTGAGTTGACAGTTCCACAGCTGACCCACTCCCTTCCTGCTGTCTTCTACACCTTTCCCTATCCCTCACACAGTTTCCTCTTCTAAGACCCCTCCCTTTCCCTAACTCTCCTCAATCTCCTTCGCATCTCTCCCCGTGCCCTAAACTCTCTTCCTCATAAACCTCCCTCTCATTTACACTCTTCCCTCTCACCTACAACAGTTTCTTTCCATCAAACAGCCGCCTTTCCCTCACAATCATCTCTCTCTCTCTCTCTCCTTCACCGACCTTCCTTACCATCAAACCCTACCATTTTTCTCCTGCGCCTCCTTCTCTCTCATAATCCTCCCTGTGCCACACACCTCTTCTTTCCTTTATACCCCTCCCTCTCCATCACACTCCTCTCTCTCCCTCATACACCTCCCTCTCCCTCAGATCCCTCTCTCTTCTTCACACCCCCACCTTTCTCCCTCACACCCTTCCTTCTACCTCATACACTTCCATCTCCTTCCTATATCTCCCGTTCTCGTACATCCCTCCCTCTCCATCACATTCTCTATTTCACATCTATCCCTCACCCACACGTACCTCTCACACTTTCATATCTCTCTCTCTGTCACATCCGACCCTCTCCCCAACACTCCTCCCTCTTTTACACCCCCTCCTTTCCATTCAGTCCCTCCCACTCTCTCTACCTTTTCCTTTCCACATCTCTGTCTCTCTCTCTCTACCCCTCCGTTCTCATATCCCTCCCTCTCCCTCTACCCCTCCCTCCTCACATCCTTCCCTCTTCCTCCACCCCTCCCTCCTCACATCCCTCTCTCTTCCTCATATATTTCCCTCACGCTCATATACCTTCCTCTTCCTCACATCTTTCCATCTCCCTCACACACGTCTCTCTCACACCCCTGCCTTTCCCCCGCATCCTTCACTCTCTCTCTCTCTACCCCTTGCTTCCCTCTCACCCCTCCGTTTCACTAGCACATTTCCCTCTCTCGCAAATCCGTCTCTCTCCCTGCGATTCCTTCTCTCTCACAGACCTTCTCTCTTACCCACACTAATAGCCTTACGTCCTCTTCTTGGCGAAGGTAAGATTGCCAATGTTGTCTCTACAACTTCTCTTTCCAATTCCCTGCATCCAACTTGTTACGATTACACTTTTTTCTCTCTCCTTCCTTCTTCATCTTCTTGAGTCTCTTGCATTTTTCTTATAAATTTCACACACCTATTTCCTTCTCCAACCTCACAACCACTTCATCTTGTCTTCCCTCCTCGTTACCAGACCGACCTGAGAAACTTTCATGCCCTTCTTTTTCTCCTGTTTTTCACGTTCCTTTTTATGTCGTTACATAAAGTTCCCTTTGTGTCGCTCACAATTCGTCCTTGACATTTTTTTCTAATCAATATCTCGTATATTATTCTTCCTTATTACGGTTTCGTATCCATTTGTTTTGTCTGCATTTTTTTGCGATTAGTTTACATTATGTACGTGTTCGCAAACTTTCCTTCATTCTGCATGCACATTTTTCTTATATTCACGCTCGCAGAGCAAGAGCGGGTGTTATGTTTTCAGCTGTGTGCGTGTGTTTGCACTAGGTAAACTTAGTTTTTATCTGATTTTACTCAAATTTAGAGGAAGGATTGAGGGTCGGCCAGTGAAGAAAGATATAGCTTTTGAGAACAATAAGTCAGAGGCCAAGGTCACAGGGCTACATCAGATTCTGGTGTTGCAAAATTCGATATGAATCGATTTTATCCAGTTTGCACTAAACTCTTGAGAAGGCTGAGGGTAAACGTTTAGTCAGAGGTCAAGATCACAGGGCAAGGTCAGACTTCAACACGGGTGTGTGATTATTAACAAAACGCCTCAAACATTGTTTTAAAATCTGACTTTAGCCAGTTGTGGTAGAATGGCTGTGGGAGAGCCAGGGAGTAAATCATTTTTTATAACAATTGGTTAAAGGTTAATTTCTTAGGGCAAGGTCATCTTAAAAAGTTTTTTATATAATCCGATTTAGACCAAACTGCTTAGAAGTGTTGAAGATATGGAGAAAAAAAAAATCTTGTAATTCAATCAAAGACCAATGTCACAGGGCACGGTCGCCCCAAAGTTTCGATCTGATTTGAACCAAGCTTGATGGAAGAGATAAGAGTCAGGCAAGGAAACGGAATCGTTTACTAGAAAAATCAGTCAAAGGTCGAGGTCATAGTGCAGAGCCAAATTTGACCCTTGTGTTTATGTGTTAATAAAATAGCTATAACAATTTTGGCCTCGTTTGGATGAAACTTGGTGGATGAACTGAGAATCAGCCACGAAGCTGAGCTATTGTTTTTAAGAACTGGTTCATAGGTACACGTTACATGGTGATGTCAAACAAAATTTTTTTTTCGAGAAAAAATGTAAGGACAAGGTCAGAGAGAAACGGCAAAGGTCAAGGTCACCAGGTAAAGTCAATTCAGTTCTGATCTTATTATAATCAATGTTGGTGAAAGGGTTTAGGGTTAGGCAGGAGTGAAGTGTAGAGTATAGATAAATATATAGATTATAGATAGATAGATAGATAGATATAGATAAAGATATAGATATATAGGAGAGAAGGGAGGAACCAAAGGCTAGGAGCCTGCAAACAGTTCCTTCCAAGATAAAAACAAAAACAATACAAAAGAGAGCCAAATTCAAGATCCGTTCATTTCGAGATGCCTGGACACACTGCGTTTGAAAGACCGGAGATCATAGGAAATAGGAAATACAGACAGAAGGAGACATTTTCAGAGTTGAACTGTTGCATAAATGTAGGACTGGGAGTAACGGTTAATTCTTGCATTAGAGGATTGGACAGAAAATGGATGAGAGTTTGTTGCTAGCAACCGTCGAAGAGGTGGAGGGATGCAAGCAGGCAATTCAGAAGAGCAGTGACCATTGTGGTAGCGATAGAAAAGAGATAAACATGCAACAGCGCAGCAAAGAGACAGAGGTTGAAGGGAGCCAGTAAGAGGAGGAGAGTTAATGAGACGAAAAGCCTTTGACTCCACCCTATTGAGAAGAGCTGTATGTGGGGAGCCTCCCCACACATGATAGTTGTACTCTACACAGGGGCGAATAAAACCCGTGTAAACAGTCAATAACTGTGCGGGGGTGAAGAACGTATGGAGTCGGTTTAGCACACTTAATCTCTTGGAAACAGATTTTACAGGAGATGCAATATGATCAGTCCAAGACAAGTCCCGAGTAAATGAAACCCCAAGCATGTTCAACGATGATGCAGGATTGAGCACGATATTATTAAACATTAGTAGGTACTCCTGTGAAAGATTTTGACGACTGATAGGTGTAAAAACTGAGTCATTAATGCATTAAAAACAACATTATTTTCACCTAAGTCAGATATACGAACCACATCAAACATTAAGTGTGCCATAGCCTCATCCCTTGTTTGTTGAAGTAACTGCTGAGATGGACTGTGCGGGAACAGAATGGAATGGAGAAGGGTGGAATCATCAGCGTACGAGTGGATAGGGTTAGATGTACAGTTTAGGTCATTGATGAATAAAAGGAAGAGACTTGGTGATAGGACAGAGCCCTAAGGAACACCAAACTTGATAGATCTAGAAGAACGATGGCCCTCTACAACAGTGGCTACAGAATGAACGCAAAGGAAGCTAGAGATGAAGGCACAAATAGAAGGATAGAAACCGTAAGAGGGCATTTTGGAAATTAAAGATTTATATCGAAAGCCTTTGAGATGTCAAGTGCAATGGCAAAGCTTTTGCCAAAGTCCCGATAGGAGGATGACTAGGAGTCTGAAAGGTAGTTGAGAAGATCGCCACTGGAGCGTCCCTGGCAGAATCCATACAGACGATCAGAAAGAGGGTTGTGATAGGAAAGATGCTTTAAAATTTTTCTGTTAAGAATAGACTCGAGAACTTTTGAGACACAGGATGTTAAAGCACTTGGGCGATAGTTGGGAATGGTCACCCGTCTTTGGGACCAGCTGAATGAGAGCAAACTTCCAGCAAGAAGGAAAGGTACAAGCTGAAAGACAAAGGCAAAAGAGTTTACCTAAGCAGGATGTAAGCACAGAAGCACAGTTCTTGAGGACAACAAGAGGGACTCTATCAGGCCCATATGCCTTGCTAGTATTGAGGCCAGTGATGGCAGAAAATACATCAGCTGAAGAATTTTAATGTCAGCCATGAGGAAGTAAGAAGGGGGAAATGATGGAGGAACAGTACCGAATTCATCTAAGGTGGAATTGGAGGAGAAAGTCTGGGCAAAGAGATCTGCTTTATCAGTAGATGAAATAGCTACAAAGCCATCAGAGTAGAAAAGAGGAGGGAAGGATGGTGAGGTAAAGTTGTTAGAAAGGTTTTTGGGAAGGTGCCAGAAGGTGCGGGAAGAATTCGAGTTGGAGAGCTAAGAGCATTTAGTACAGATGAAATTATTTTTAGCAGTGCAAAGAACAGCTTACCGGGCAGAAACATAAAAATGATGTGATTCAGGGGTGGGTTGCCTCTGGTACCTTTTATAGGCCCTCTCCTTGTTGTGGACAGCATTAGAACAAGCCTGAATAAACCAATGTTATTTTGCATTAGGCAAAGGATATGAGAAGGGAATGTATGCTTCAGTGCCTGAGAGAATAACCTCTGTAATGTGCAAGGCACACTCAGATGGCTCCCAGCCATGGAAGCAATAGCCATTCCAGGGAAAATCAAAGAAGTACTGCCTGAGGGCCTCCCAATCCGCAGCTCCAAAGTGCCACATTTGACGTTTCTTTGGAGGGTCCGCAGACCACACCATAGTGATAGGACAGGTTAATGTAGTAAGGTTTTGATCAAAGGAGCCCAACGGAGAGGAATGATTAACAGTGTAAGCAAAAGGATTAGTTGTAAGGAAGAGACCAAGTATGTTGGAGCTCTCTCCAAGGCAGTCAGGGATACGGCTAGGGTGCTGTACAAGTTGCTCTAGGTCATTAACCCGCCCCGTACCCACGACATACAATGCACATCGCAACATTTTCCATGCTCAGTCCTGACGATGTATGATGCACGTTTTGCTATTGCAAGGTCCGTCGTTTGCTAATTTTTCAAATTTCGCGCGTAATTTTGGGTACACTCACTCCAGAAAGTATCGGTGCACTTTGGGTCTGTTGCCATCCGGAATGATTCGACCATGTGGCAGTGACAGCCTGTTAATACCTGTATAATTTGTAACATTTACGGCCATTCCCTACTCATTATGAAGGACAGAAGGGGTATCTGATATAGCAGTCATCTATCGTTTGGGATGCCTGCATGTTGGAGAACAGAACAGCAATTTTCAGTTTCCTCTGGTCCCTGTGTCATAATAGTTAACACATATTCTGCACTGATACTTTTTGGAGCGAATGTGACACCTTCCTCTACCACACCCAAATAAATTTTAGTACATTACTGATAATGTGTGTGCTTGAGATAATGCTAGGCTCACTATAATAGTAAGGCCTGTAAATATAAAATAGTAAGGCCTGTAAATATGCGATAATATAATGCTCACTATCATACTAAGGCCTCTTAATATGTGATAAGTTACGTATATAAGGTGGAGACTGGTATAATGCTAGTGGAAAAGTATATTGTAAGTTGAAAAATAGAATGTAAGTTGAAACAAGTCATAGTGAGTCAATTGTACAAGAATTCGGGAATTCTCATATGTTCGTGAATGAAACAACACTTAGATCTCCTATATTTTTGTGTGAAAACCGATATATTCATGTAAATTTGTACGAAATTAGTAAATATCTACGTATTTTGGGTGGTTTCCAATATTTACCCCTACCATAGAAAACGCGACCGTAGTAGCATGGCTTCAGAGATCACACTATCAGGTGTTCAGAGGGTCCCCTGTCTAGACCATTTCTAACCGTAGGTGAGCACTTTCTTGATGATTTTTCATTGCTTCTCACCAAAAGTGGAGGTTTGAGCCAAGAAAAAAAGTGAAAAATTTGTTGGGTTTTGGGGGTGGGTTTGATAACAAATTGGTCGGTACGGGTCGGGTTAAGGATAGAAAAGATGTAGGCTTGTTTACCAGGTGGATCAGTGAAAGGAGAGGAGAGCCAAAGGTGGTGGTGAACATTGAAATCTCCTAGAATGGAGATTTCAGAGAAAGGAGAAATGGACAGAATGTGTTCCATTGTAGAAGTAAGATAGTTGAAGAATTTTTCATAGTCAGTAGAATTAGGGGATAAGTAAACAGCACAGATATACTTAATCAGAAAATGACAGGAAAGCCGAAGCCAGGGAGCATAGAATTCAGAAGAATCAAGTTCAGGAACACGAGAGCAAGATAAGTTGTTGCATACATTCACACAACAGCCACCTTTGGCTTTGAAAAGAATATTGAGAAAGTAGGAGGATACAGAAAAGGGTTTGCTGTCAGTTCCCTCAGACAGCTGAGTCTTGGTGAAGGAGAGGTGAGGTTTAGAGGAGGAGAGGTGGTGCTCAACAGAGAGAAAGTTAGAGGAAAGGCCGCGAAGGTTGCAGAAATGAAGAAGGAGTGAGTCAGGCAGTGATTCCAGGCAGCTCGCTGAGTCGTCACCGGGAGAGGGGCGGAAGGTGGGGGCATTTATGGTCTCCCCCTGGGGTCTCCGAGGCATAGTTAATGTGTGCCATTTTTCTTTTTAATTTTGAAAAGGAAGTGTTGTGTGTAATGTGCATGTAGATTGGAGCTGACAGTTAGAGAAACTTGTACTGGAGAGCATGCTGGCCTACTCTGTGTTACTGAAACACTGAAAAAGTTCAGCAAAGGGGGATGGTCAGGAACTAGTTCCGAGGGCTGATGAAATGAGAGCTCCAGCTCTCCCTGTCATCAGCTTTCCATCCACCTTGGGAGTACTGCCCTGCTCGACTGGTGCTACAGTCTACAGAAATGTATTATTCAGGAGCGATAATACTAAGCTGGGGTTAGAAGACACAAACTTATTCAAGTGCCCTAAAAAGGTTATGATTGGATCCTATCATACTATATTGGAGAGCAGTTTCTTCCATATATTTACAACTCTGTTAGCAAAAATGACCCCATGCATCTGTTGCATTTCTTCAGCTGACTTGTCATGACAACGAAGGATCTCCTCTTCAGATAAAGCATGTTAATCATGAATGCTCTTAAAATGTGACTGGAATTCAGCTACTCTGTCTGTCACAAAGTCATTGAAGTTATAGCCAGGAGGAGGAGGAGATGAAAGGACGTCATAAGGGAGATGCCTGTCCCTGCCAAAAAACACAAAGTGAGGGACCTCAGAGATAGACTTGTTGATATTAAAGTTGAGGGCAGACGCCACCATGGGGATGTGTTCATCCCAGCAAGCCTGGGTTTCTGTACAGAAGTGCAGGATGATATTAAGAATTTTCTTGTTTTGGCATTCAACTACGCCATTCCAACTGGAGTGGTAGGCTGCAATGTTGTTTGAAAAAAGGGTCCTTGGGGTGGTGAAGGGACAAATAATGTTACCGACAAACACTTGTGCGGGTAAGATTGAAAGTTGGACTACAAATGTGGGCGATTGTGTGTGTGTATGCACCAATGCAAGATCGAGCAAGTAGAGTGAAAGAAGAGTTCTGGACAAATGTGGAAGTATGCAAGGAAAAGTTTGAAAGAAACGAGAGAGCGTTTTTGACCGGAGATATGAATGGAAAAGTAGGGAATGTGAAGGTGGACGGAGTAGTTGGTGAGTGGGGTGTGACTGCAGAGGTAGATGACAATGGCAGTGCTCTAGTGGACATTTGTGCTGGGAGAGTTGCTGATAGCCAATACTCTCTTCAGGCATAAAATGATCCACAGGTATACGTGGCGAGTGATGAGAAGGGTGAGTGTTGAATTGAGTGCACGGAAGGCAATGATTGATTATGTATGTGTCGATGATACGATGAGGTGTGATATGTTTGCAAGAGCATATGGAGGATAGGGGAGCAGACTTTCTGACCACCACTTGGTGGTGGTGAGAATTATGATTCAAATGAAATGGAGGAACAGAAGAAGGGAAGGACGTGGAGGGTGGATAGGTTACAAAAGGATGGAAGAAAGACGGAATATAAGAGAGAAGTGGAGGAGCGGCTGCAACTGGGTAAATATGGATTGGAGCAGATGTGGGACATGGAAGGTGTGTGCAGGATATTCACTGAAGAAGTTTGTGCAGCATGTGACGTGGTGTTTGGGGTGAAGAGATGAAAAGAGGTGCAAGAAACAGAATGGTGGAATGAAGAGGTGAGACAAGATGTGGCACAAAAGAAGAAAGCATATAATGAGTGGATGAGAAGCAGGGGTATGGTAGAAGTTGAGAGAGGGAAGAGAGAGTTATATGCAGCGATTAAGAAAGAGGTGAAAAGATTAGTAAGAGTAAGAAGAGAGTGGATGAGGAATTTGGAAGGAATTTAAGTTTAAAGTGGAGGGAATGTAAGAAAATGTTCTGGAATGAGGTAAAGAGAGTTAGAGAGGGTGTCAAAGAAGTTAGTCGAGGAGTGAAAGATAAAAATGGTAGATTATTGGTGGAGAAGGGAGAAAGTGAGCAGATGGAGACAACACTTTAAGGAATTGCTGAATATAGAGAATGAAAGTAATGCAGTTATAAGTGGCTGGGGAATGACTTGGAGATGGAGGAATGTAGAAGAGCAGAAGAAATCTGTAGGATGGAAGTAGTGGAAGTAATGAAGAAAGTCAAAATGGGGAAAGCCGCAGGAATTGATGGAGTGTGCAGTAAAATTCTGAAACATGGGGGAGAGATAGTACAGCAGTAGCATGGATGTAGAAGATGTGCAGATTGGCCTGGGAGAAAGGTAGAGCCCCGGAGGATTGGAATCAGGTATAATTACTCCCCTGTACACAGGAAAGGGGGAAAAAGAAGTGTATGGTAATCATAGGGACGTTTGTCTTCTTAGTGTAACAGGACAAGTGGAAGGTAGGATACTTACTGACAGAGTTAGGGAAATAACAGAGGAATTAGTTGGAGAAGAACAGGGAGGTTTTGGGAAGGCAAGAGATTGTGTAGCTCAGATATTCATTCTTAGATCTTTAGTGGAAAGGTTTCTAGAGAAGAGAAAGAAGTTGTATGTGGTCTTCATGGATTTGGAGAAAGCATATAACAGGACGGATAGACAAGGACTATCTATAGAGTAAATGGGAAGATGTTGAATGTCGTGAAGAGTATGCATGAGGGTGCTAAGGCTGCAGTGCTTGTCGATAGTGAACAGAGTGATTTTTTTTTCTATTTGAAGGTTGGACTGGAGCAGGAATGTGTTATGTCTCCATGGTTGTTTAATCTGCATATTGATTGGGTTATAAAAGAGATACAAGGTAGGGCAGTGGATATTGGAGCGACTCTACTAAGAGACGGCGGTGTTTGGAAACTCCCTGTACTGTTCTTTGCAAGTAATATTGTGTTGTTAAGTGAAGACGAAGGGGAGCTGCAAGGCTTGGTGGATAAGTAGGCTATGGGAGAGTGTGTAAGAAACTGAATCGAAATGTGAATGTAGGGAAGAGTAAAGTTATGGTCTTCGAGAGAAATTAAGTCAGTGAATGTACAATGAGGTTGGATGAGGAGGAAATGGAAAATGTGAGTGTCTTTAAGTTCTTGGGTAGTGTAATGAGCAAGGATGGAAGTTTAGAGGGTGAAGTACTGGAAAGGAAGTAAAGGAAGAAAGATTGCTGGTCCCTTGAAAGCAGTGATAAGAAATAGGGAAACAAGCATGGAAGCGAAAAAGTTACTGCATGACAGTATTGTCATACCAACTCAAACGTATGGAAGCAAAGCTTGGACCACAAGTTAAAAGTGAGAGGAGTGGAAATGAGTTATTTGAGAGGAGCATGTGGAGTCACATGGAGAGACAGGCTGACAAATGAGGAAGTGAAGGAGCGTTGTGGTGTGGATGTAGATGTGATAGAAGTGTTAGGAGAAACATATTGAGGTGGTTTGGCCATACGGAGAGGATGGAGAGTGAGAGACTGACGAGGGGAGTGTATGTGAGTAAGGTGGAGGGACAGAGAGGGAGGGGGAGGCCAAGGATGAGTTGGAGGGATGGAGAGGAGAGATATATGAGAGGAGTGGGTGTGAGCTGGGAGCAGGGCAGTGAAATGGCTACATGGAGGCGATTTGTTTGTGGCCACCCCTTGCGGGATTAAGGCGTCTGTCAATTGATAGATAGGTAGATAGATATACAAAAACTTGGGCATGAGCCCAAGTTTTTGTTTTGCAAGGGAACAAGGATGGAGAAATAGGTAAAGTGGTCCATGCAGATAAAGAGGTACTGATTCCCGTTGGAGGTCAGAGGCAACTTCAAAAGATCGACTGCAGCCATGTCAAATGGTTGGAAGGGAACAAGTATGATAACAGGGTGACGGTACCGATGGCATTTCCTTTTTGAGAAGCACTTGAATAATAAGCATTGGTATAATCCTGTACCCCCTGGGGGTAGGTTTTTTTTTTCAAGAATACTCCCCCAGTATCCATGCTTGTCGTAAAAGGCGACTAAAAGGGTTGGCGGAGGGTTAGTGCCCCTCCCCGGAAAAGAACTAACTAAAAAAACAAATAAGAAGCCTCGGACAAGGACTGACCAAATGATGACGACGCAGGACCGGACAAAGGACTTGGTAATGGGTACATGGAATGTAAGAGGAGCGAATGATGAGGTGAAAGAGAGAGAGATTGTCCAGGTGCTTGAGGGTGCGAAAGTGGATGTATGTGGAATAACTGAAACAAAATGGAGAGGAGAAAGTATGAGAGAATGGGAGTATGGATGGGGTACATGTGCATGAGTAGGTGAGAATGAGAGGGCAAAGGAAGGAGTATGTATAGTTGTGAGTATAAGATGGAAGAAGAGCGTAAGACAGTATGGATCAGTTGGGTCAAGGATTGTGTGGGTAAAGTTGAAAGTTGGAATACAAATGTGGGTGATTGTGTGTGTGTATGCGCCAACGCACTATCGTGCTAGAAGAGTGAGAGAAGAGTTCTGGACAAATGTAGAAGTGTGCATGGAAAAGTTTGGAAGGAATAAGAGAGTGTTTTTGATCGGTGATATGAATGGTAAAATTGGGAATGTGAAGGTGGATGGAATAGTTGGTGAGTGGGGTGTGCCTGCTGAGATAGATGAGAATGGGAGTACGTTAGTGGACATTTGTGCTGGGAGGGGGTTGTGATAGCCAATACCCTCTTCAGGCATAAAATGATCCACAGGTATACATGGTGAGTGATGAGAAGTGTAGGTGGTAAACTGAATGAAAGGAAGGCAATGATTGATAATGTGTGTGTGGATGAAAGGATGCGAAGATGTGTAATGGATGCAAGAGCTTATAGAGATTGTGCACATTTTCTAGTGACTCAGGATGTAGGATGTCAGCCACAATAATAAATTTGTCATCAGAAGTGAGAATACCCTGTGAATTTAAGACATGGCCCAAGAAATTGATCTTTTTCTGAAGGAAGCAAAATTTTGAGAACTTGACTTTAAGTCCTGCATGCTCCAGTCATGAAAAGACCTCTTGGAGAGTCTGCACGTGGTCTGAATCTGATTTTGATGTAGTGATGACATCTTGCAAGTAGAGAAAAATATCTTTGCCAATGAGACTGGAAAAAAAACTTGTTCATTAAACACATGAAGACTGCACTACTGGCAGCAAGACCCATTAGGAGATGTTGGAAATAGGTATATTCAGCAGGTGTGCTGAAGGCAATTAAGACTTAGAGACTTCATCAAGGGGAATCTGAAAGTAGCCTGGCATGAGGTCAAGGGTAGAGACGACTAAGTTATTCTATCCAACTGAGAGGAGATCCTGAAGAAATGGGATGGGATAGCAGTCCTGCACAATGAGCTTGCTGAGTTTGTGGAAGTCCACGTTCCAAGGAGAGGGAGAGGGGGCAATAATGTCTTGGCTGAGCATCAGCATGAGTTGCTCTACTATTTTGCACTTGCTGTGGGGCATCCTGTATTCAGGGATGTAACAAGGGTTAGTGGCTGCCCTGAGTGGGATGGAGTGTTCCACAATACCAGTCCCTCCTAACGGCATGCCAGGAAGAGCAAAGACATTCCTGAACTCACAGAGAAGGACGGTGAAATACTTCTGGGACTCTGGGAAAGCAATAGATTGAGTGAGAGGGAACAGGACCTCGGTGGTAGTTACACAGATGTAGCATGCATGGATGCTTGTGGCAGGTCGACCTGCTCAAAAGTAAGTGCCAGCAGTGAGTGGAAGTGGGGCGTTAGTCTCATTAAGGACAGGCCGGGAGTTGTAGCTCTTCTTGCTGGTAAAGGACACGACAAAGATATGAGATACCCTTTATGCTCATGGTTGGAGGATTGCACACAACATTTGTGTTCCAGGCACTTACAATTCGTATGTGCACTTTTGCAAATGAACATGGGGGAAGCATAGTGCAGCTGGTCAGGACAGAGTGCAATTGGGAGTTCCATTCCAACATGACTGTAGATAAGGGCAATTGCAGTTGTTGGAAAATGTCAGATGGAGAGTCGTCTGCAGCAACTATGGCTGAATTACATACATGAGCAATGACACGAGTCTGGAGATATGCTTGGGAGGTGAAACGTCTCTGCTTGCAAGATCATTGCAATGGTCTAGTCTGTGTGTTAGTCTGGGGCATAGTTGCACATGAATGTGCTGTGCTTTTGACAGGCTGAGAAGCAAGAGGGGTCTGGACACAGGTGACTGTGCTCGACGAGCGAACCAACTGACTGGCACCAATGGGGGCATCATGAGAGGATTTTGGCACGACAAGAGCTGTAGCAGCCTTGGGAAGAACGTCATCTGAGGTAGATGCAGCAGCGGAATGAACCGGGGCAGTTTCCTGGTTGAGAGACCGCTCGGCCACGTGAGATCGATGATTCGTAAGCAAGGGAGCAGGTTCAGGCATGGCTGGCAAGAAACAACCAGACATGCTGACGCCATTCTTTGCTGAGAAAAGCATGATGCCGTTAGCAATCATGTCTGGCAATCCCATGAGAAGGCCTGCAAGGAACTGAATGTCAGCTATATAAACTTGGAGGGAAATTAGAGGACGTGTGTCTGTTAGGTAAATTTCTAGGGACATCTCTCTGTGAACAAGGAAGTTGGCTCCATCAACTCCACAAAATTTCAGATCTGGGGGTTTGAGGACTGTGAAACAGCAGCTACCAGAGTGTAATATTATGAAGGCCTTGGAGACAAGATTACTGACAGTGGCACCAGAGAACATGGATAAGGATAGGAAAAGGTTTCGGGTGACAGCTGGCACTGATATTATCTGAAGCCATTTTTGAGAGTTCATGAGGGTGCAAAATGGAAGTTCCTGTTGTTGCTGACATTGAGGGTGTGCAAGTCACATGGGAGGCTCGCGTGGTCTTGAGGATCACTGCGTCTGCTGTGAGCATTGTGATGCAAGAACATGGCAATCTTTGGGCATGTGGGGCAGCCATGAATGTCACAGTATGTTGTGATTCTGACCACTGTTGCTAGTAGCAACGATTTCTTGTGTGGCCTAGGCATGATTATTTGTAACACACTGGTCTACACGGCTGGGAAGATGAGTGGGAGGACTGGTGGTGGGGATATTGGCAGTGGGATGGTGTGCGGGAACGCGTGTCGGCTGAGACTAAGGCAACAAAGAATGTGGGCTGAGGGCCTGTTGAAAGTTGTGAGGCATTTTGCTGTGAGGCCAGAGTAGAGTCATCGAAGTGGTGTGCAAATCCTGCTGGGGCAGGGAACAGTTAAAGGATCTGAATTTCATAAATATCAGACTTTACTGATCTAGCAGAAGACCCGCCGACATGTCTTTAAAATACACCCGCTAATACCAATACACCAGTCCTGTATGAGACAACCCTAGCATGTATTCAGTATGGACGGTGGGTGTTGGCGCCGAAGTGGTGACATGTAGAGGTGTATAGTATGTAGGAGGACTACTGGGCCTTGAAAGCAGGCTGTGAAGCCTATGCCCAGAGTCGGTCACATAAAAAAAAAAAAAACTGTGAGAGAAGGAGTGGATGCAACAGAGCTTGCTTTGGCAAAGGTGGTCGGTTAAAGGCGGGTCTTGAGCTAGGAATAGCCAAACAAGAATTTCAGTACTACATTCTCCACTGAGACGTTTTTGTTGGTGTCTCACCAGTCTGACTCCTTAAGGAGTTGTCTGAGATTACTCTTAAAGATGGAGGTTAGTTTAACTTCTTTGGACTTTTCTGTGTGGAGACAAAGGTTGTGATCCTAAGCGACTTTGTAGTGAGAGGATAGCGCCCCTAGTTTACTGTATTCCGCCAACTCTTTGCAAAACTGTTTGACATAAATGTCAAATGAAGTTACTTCCTTGAAAATGTCAGACTGCATGTCGTTTCCTGCTTTACAGTCCCCCAAATCCATGCAAATGTGCAGGATGGCGATCTTGTCTGTGTATGACGTTATTTTTCACCGTGTGATTTCGTTCTCAACTTCCTTGAGAAAGGAGGAAACATTTAGGTCTGTGCTAGTAAATTTAGGGAGATGAGGGTCATTCTGAACAATCATGAACAAATGAGAAGAGGAGGGAGGTTGGGGTGGTGGTGTCAAAATCAGTAGACTAACTGTTGGGGGACATCGTAAAGGTGTCAGTAAATTCTTGAGTTGGAAACTGTCCAAGGCGAAAGTTATAAAGGGACTGCATACAGTAGAAGGATGGTAAAACACTATTTAGCAAAAGAGGTACAGACCACGAAGACACTGTAGTTGACTTGAAGAGGGATACCGTGAATGAGTGTTTAAGGCAAAAGGGAACCTGTGGAGGTAAAAAGGTTACAAGCATTTAAAGCAGGGGGTACCTGTGGAGAAAAACGCCAGTCACGACAGTCCACTCACAGACTCTGCCTTGCCACGAAGCAAGACGTCATTTGTCCAAAGCGGGAGCAAAAATCCTCAAACCATGAAATATCAACAACCGCGAGGGGCCTGCCGGCAAGGGGTGCATGTTAATACATGGCTTTCGTGTGGCTATAAAATACAGAATCCTAAACCTAAAGTTGCTAAACACTGCAAAATACATGCAAAATAGGCTCAAAAGGAAGGCAGAGAGGGCGGGGAGGCAGTATCTAGCAAAGTAATCTGCAGTCAAGGTGGGTTACAAGTATGTAGCAAATTAACTTATGGCAATTAATTTACAGCACAAGCACAGGGGGAAAGTGAGCAAATGCATGTAACCTACACTGACATAACAAACTAATAAACAATTGAATTCCAACACATAGCGTATATCATTAATAATGAACAAAGGCTGGTATACCATGAATGTCTGTTATAGTACAAGGAATGTTAATGCACAGATAGCTGCTACCTAACCAAAACTTAACTAATGTTCATTACAACAGAATCATAAACTGTCGGTACAGAGACTGGTATCAGCAATGTTTCTCAGTGTAACAGCTTTCCTCTAGTAACTACACACGACATTTGCATTGGATACACAGTGGTTAAATGTCCCAGATTCCACTCTCACTACACAATTAAAGATTCGGATACACTAGAAAACAGGCAGCAGGTGACCTAACATATAAGGGAGGCTGTAACAACTTGCTGCTGAGAGTGGAAGTGTCCTGCACACAGGCTCCTAGTATGACACAGCTCTAGCATCAATAATTTCTGAGGAATGCAAATGCCACAGACACTCAGTACATTGAGGCTGTTGTAGTCCCAGGGGATGATGTATAGTTCCACAAAGGAGAGCAGGTGAGGGCAGGAATGACCATGGTGGTGGAGAGCTGGGGGAGGTGGTCAGCTGATGCGGTGTTGTTTATAGAAGAGGCTGGCATTCTGGTCATCACGAAAATGTCCCCAAGCTGCAGGAAACAAGGCCACAACTAAGGTACAGCCACTCAACTCCAGGGGACGGCAGAATCAGTAGGAAGGCTTGTGGGGCTGCAAAAGTGGTGTGGGGACAGGAGGGAGGTGAGAAATGGCATCTGGGACAGGGTGATGGACAGTTGACCTTAATGTAAGGCAGCACATGGATGGGCATCTCTTTGCCGAGAAGCCCGGGAAGCTGGTAGGGCAACAGGGGCTGGCAGACGAATGAAGCTTGGCTGGTGACCCTGGCAGGAAGTTGTGTGAAGTGTAGAGGCTAGTGTGGGCTGCAAGGGACTTAAGCCCCTGTCACACACACAAACGACTCAAGGGCCGACCGAGGTGCGACTCAAGGTCATAACACGTTTTTTCGTCGAATGTAACTGGATTCGCTGACAAAGCCCAGACACTTTGGGGCGCTCATGAACCACTGGGACAATTCGTCGGGCCTCACAATTTGCCAAAAGTCTTGTTGCAGTTGCCTCGCAGTCGGGAGTGTCGTACGTCGGTCATGAAGCAGTCTTAGTTCAATTGGGTGCATTGTGATGCGGTCACTGCGTGTCGTGATGCTGTCGCTGACAAAAAAAAAAAACGCTATGATCCCTCATCAACTGACTAGACACAGGAGAGGTCCCTGGTGATGCACTGGGTGTCGTTGGTGGTCTAGGTGTGATGCCCTGCCCCTTGCTGGGTGTCGTTAGTGGTCTAGGTGTGATGCCCAGCCACATGGGTCGGTTGTGGGGGGGACGTAGGGGTGTTATGGGGGGGTCAGGGCACATTCCCCAAATGTGTCATGCAGTTGTCTTGTGTTCGTGGGCGGTCGTGTCACGGTCGTGCCTGACAAAAATTCGTTAAATTTCCAATTTGAATATTCATAGCTCCGTTGCCTCTCGGTCACCTCTTGATCTTGTCGTGTTCTTGAGGACTTCACGACTGGTCGTGCAGCAATCCTGATGCGGTTGTTAGGCAGTTATGAGCAGAGCATATTCGGGGCCAGCCAGGAGGTGTGGGAGCCAACTAGGACACGACTGAGTCTCGCCGTGGTTGGCCCATGAGTTGTGTATGGGTGACAGGGGCTTTAGGTAACTTGCGTATGTTTAAGGAGGTGGAAGTATTGGCTGGAAAGCCTGTGTGGTGGTAGATGAGAGGCTGATGGTAGTGGCACTTAGGTTGGCAATTAGTCTGGCTAGTGAGTGATGAGCTGGCAGGCTAAATGGTTTGATTCCTTCGTATCCCACCCCTAAGCCACAATTTTGTTGCCATGTAGATTACCAGCAAACCTTGATGTAGTCTCGGTGAAAGAAAGGCACTTACACACCTTGAGCTAAGTTTATTTCCATCAGTAGTGCAGAGTCCACATGCATGTACTATATACGTCCTCGCCCTGCGAGTGCCCAGCAGCCCAGCCATGACTGACCGACTCGGTGCTGCTGGCGTGAGAGCGCTCGGGAGGTAGTGTTTGAAAGTTTAATCAAATGAGAAACTCTTTTGAATAAATGCAATACTTGCAGATCCTTTGCCTAACTGTAATCATTCCTATACTAACACACTAATAATACTGACATCCTATGTGACTTCTCTAAATGAAAGCCTTTCCTCGGAAATCATCTGATATGCAGTCTGAATATTACATAATTTCACAATCATGCAAATAAAGCATTATAGGGAGAAGAAGAATAAAACTCGATGCACAACTTTACGAAATACCTCTGCTCACAAGAGCAGGCTATCTGGGAACTCCAATTAGCAACTAAAAATTCGCGAACCATCCGGAAATTTTCCAGTACTACCCAGATAGCACTCCTGCTTCTTAACATTAGTGATTGTCCAAATATTCATCCTCACATTCGCATTCACAATTATTGGCATAGTTTTTTATATTCGCATCCACATTTGCATTCGCATGTAATCATGCGAGTATTTTGCAAATATTTATAGTCACTATAAATTATAAAGTTTATAGAAAGTCAAATGAAGTTAAAATCATGAAGTGAAGGAATGTTTTAGGCTAGTGTTGCCTACCAAGTAGCTGTGCCAAGGTAACTGGGGTGATTGCTGCATCATGCAGTGTTGCCAGATTCCCTGTAAAGTCTGGATTTCTCCAGATTTTTTGGCTAGTGACAGATTTTCAGAATTTCTCATTAAAAAGTGAGTAATCTCTAGATTTTTAGAGAATAGCCTGGAAAAGTAAATCTCAAGAATTTCTGAGAGAGAGAGAGAGAGAGAGAGAGAGAGAGAGAAACGCTTCGAAGTTCGTCCAGGCCGCATATGATATCCCAGGGACCACTGACTCTACTTCAGCGAGTGAATTCAGTCACAGAGTTGCCACAGATGGCCCCAAGTCTCTGAGATTTGTGCTGCGCACGTGTGTGTCCGGTGTCGCTGTCTCGCACTCTCCTGGTATTTGAGAGCTTGATACCAGGGCCTTGTGCGGGATTTTTGAAACGGGGGGGGGGGGATGAAAAAAATCACAACTTTGTTTATTCACTTTAATTCATTCATCATCTAATCCTGTGTTGCCCCATGAGAAGAATAGGAGCCCGGGACTAGGCAAGTTGGTCCTGACATGATGAGAGTGACCAGCTCACTCATCCTTGAGTGGCATTACGTGAGCAATAAACCCCAACTACCCCTTGGATGTAAACTTGCACAGGCTCAATCTGACTGGAGTGCCTGAATTACCCAACAAACTAAGTAAAGCAATACGGTAAACTTAGGTACTGTAACTGACTAAAGTCCTTAAAGGGTACAAACTCAGGGTAATTTACATGCTGGACTCTACAGAACCTTGGAAATGAAGGCAATGTGGATATCAATGGATAGAACACCTTCGAATTTAAGGCAATTCAGAGAGAGTGAGTCTGTTATAAGTATGGGATTTTTTTTTTCAGAATATCGCAACTTTGTTCTAACAACTAACACTAAATTGTTTTACATGCAGAAATGGAAGATTAACATATTAGCATAATTTTTATGCAGTTTACTGAGGGATTAATATTCACAAAGGAATTAATAGGACAAAAGATCAAAAAATGTGTCCTGAAAGTTCCTGCACTTCATTCACCTTTAACTATGATGTCTTGATCTGTTCTTGTTACCTCCGGATTCATTATTTAGAATACAAAACATAACATGTTCATGTGATTAATAAAGGCTACACTGAGCCCCCATTCTGGAAAAAAAAAAAAATCCACTAAATTAATGCAGCCAAAGGTGGCAAAGTACATACCGTAAATAAAGGCATCCTCAGGCTAACAGAGTTAATCCTTTGGGTCCTAAACTCTCTTCTAAGCTAGATATTTTGTACAGCAAAGTACACCAATTGGGAGTATATGCTATCTGAGACTTTAAATAGTGGATTCTGGGATAAGATCTTGCTAACTTAACCTTATTGATTTTTATATTTTGAACTTTTTATCATTTTCAACTATTTTTGTATCTCGTAACATTCTTGACAGGGTTAATTTAGTTAGTTGCGTTTTAGTATCATTTTCATTATTTTTTTTCATTCTTTTCAAATGGATTAAACCCTCAATCCAAACCTCCCTTCCCTTTGTGCACGGCCTTGCTTCATACAGTTACAGAGCCGCCATTACACAGTATGACCGAGAAGTAAGGGATTTAGCAATAGTAGCATAACGATGTCGTCAAGTGAGGTGTGGCAGTATTTTGAAAATGTGTCCAATGCTTTTGCAAAGTGCAAACTGTGTAAGCAAATCTATTCCAGAATAGAAAGAATATCTGGTCTCGGAAAGCATCTGATTAGTAAACATCCGAGCCTTGTAAGCGATGTTAAACAAAGAGGACGAGAACAACGAAAGCAAGAAGAGAAAAACATCTCCGACGCTGTTGATCAAAATAAAACAGCAAAGTTTAGAAAGCTGCTTTGTGGAGAAAAAAGTATGAGATTCTAAGACCCCAAAAGCACAAGGTCTAGATTGTTACGCAACCGAGATGATAGTCACTGATGATTTGCCATTTTCACGTGTACAGGACATCAGTTTCGTATGTTTAATGCAAGAGGCGGTGCCACTATACCCACAGTGACATCGCAAGTACTACAGAGACCTAGTTTGTGATAATATCTATAACCTTGTTGAAAATATTTTTTTTATTTATCATCAATACATTGAAAGAGTCTACCAAATTAACATTCCCAACTGATGAGTGGTCGTATACTGAGTCTGGTGTTTCTCTTTTCACACTGACAAGTCATTGTATTGACAAGGAGTTCAAGCGTCAAAATATATATATATATTTTTTTTATTCAGCCACTCTCTGAACGCCACACCGGAGAGTAATTGAGTAAAGTATTTAACTCAATGCTTGAAAAATGGAGCCTTTCCTCAGACAAACACTGTGTCATGAGGGATGCCGGAGCTAATATTAAAAAACACTATATATATTTCTGCCATCAACAACACAATCTGTACTTCCCATCAACTGTTCCTCTCGGTCAAGCACGGCATACCTTCACAAAAATAAATTACAGACCTCATCTCTAGATGCAGATTTATAGCCACTCACTTCAGTCACTCAACCATGGCACATGAAGAATGAAAGAAAATTCAACTCAGAATAAATGTTCCTCAGTTATCAGTGATATGGAAATGCTTGCTGCAGATGATGGTTAGAATGAAAGAGTTATGGAGCCATATTGTATGTGAGAAAACACTAAAATCAAGTCAGTGACTGCCGGAGATGAGTCCCTTCTGACAAACTGCATCACTGTTCTCCCGCCATTTGAGGATATTACCAAGAAAATCAGCAGCACCTCATGATCGATATCTGAAGTAATACCTCTTGTAACCACACTCAGAGTGGTAATCGTCATTCACCGATGATAGCCTTGGCATAAGGAGTTTGAGAGAAAACAAAAATAATGTAAGAATTATCAGAGGTTTGATTCATTAGAGCTAGAAAGTAATGACACGTACGCTGTGGCCACATTTTTGGACCAAAGATATAAGGCTTTTTTTTTTCTTTTTATCCCTGTTTGTTACAGAGTGAAGTATAGCATCGCGCATTTGTCTAAAAAAATTCAGTCGAGTACTGAAGAAGACATAAAACCAAAAAAAAAAAAAAAAAAAAATCAGGTGCATCTCAAGTTTCTCAACCATCAACTAGCAGTGATTTTACCTCATCCCTTAAGGTAATTCTTTCATCAAGCAGTGATGATGAAGATGATAACCAGCTTTCACAACAAAGTCAGTACCACAAGGATAAGTGCATTTCTGCGGCCGAAGATCCCCTGACTTGGTTGAGAATGCATAAAGAAACGTCCCCTGCTCTTTCTCGGTTAGCCCAAACTTTCTTGGCTTCCCTCCATCAAGTGTTGCTAGCAAACGACTCTTCAGTGGCGCAGGTGTGATATATAATTAGAAAAGGAAACGGCTTTCTGATGAGAGAGCTGAGGATCTTATTACCCATCCCCGCCCCAGAGGGGCTCGGGGACGGGTGTTGTTTAACTCGGTTAGTCTGTCTGTTTGTCTGTCTGTTTACAACTTTATGCAAAAACAAATGGTGCGATTTTGACTAAAAATACAGGGGTGGGCTATGTCATTCTGATCACCTGATTAAATTTGGGGCTAAATTGGGCCAAGGCCCAGGCTGTAGGCCCAAAAAAATTACTTTTTTTTTTTTGCCGTAACTCCTTTCAAATACGTTATATTGACATGAAAGCTAAACCTAAAGGTGCATCTTTCAAATCTGTATCCTATAACATGCTTCATTACATCAAGGGGGTCAACCCCCCCGTTAGCAGAGGGGGTGTAGGGCCTAAAATTTCAAATGGTCATAAAATCGTCAATTTTCACCCGATTTACTCCAAATTGTAATTATAACATCTTTGACTAGATAACCTGTTCTGTTTATACGTCAGCACTAAACTGACTGCCGGGGACAGGTTTGATATGGCTTGGCACCTCTTCTTGTTTCTTAATTATAACCTCCCAGTAATAAATTCTGCTACTCTTAGTAAATCCTTATGTCAACACATTTTTCACTTGTTCATGATATCATTCTCCTGTAGAACAACTGCAAAGAATAAATGTAAACTACAATCAAAATTGTATAGTAATACATAAAATTCCTCTTCCAGTGGATGGAGGCTGGGGAATGAGGTTGGTAGGATGCATGCAAGAGCTGGGTCCTCAGCCTGCATCATGGTAACCGAAACTTGATAGAAGTGTGTTCATTCAAGTTTCCCTGGCTGAAGCTCTTAGAATGAAATTAAATCGTACAAAAAATATGAATAACTCACGTTTCTAAGTCCTCAAACAGAATATTCGTATTCCTAATTGTATTCGCGAATATTGAAAATTCAGGGCATTCGTATTCACAAAAGTTGAAAAACACATTCCAATCATCACTAATAATATATATATATATATATATATATATATATATATATATATATATATATATATATATATATATATATATATATATAATGGAAATGAAGATGTTTCTTGAATAGTTTTGTTGCTAACAATTTCAAGGACTGTCATTCACAAAACAGTAAATCTCAAGACAATGGTGGGAGCCGAGATAAATGGGGCCCATAATGATTCTTATAAGGGTATTTTTTCTAACTCTTAGAATTAAGGAATTTCCCCAATGGCAAATAATATCGTCTTATGTCATCCAGAGCTGTTATTGGTGTTGTTACTTAACCCCAGTCTGTCTGACTGAGCAGATTTGTCGGTCATAAGCAACTGCTTCTTTGCGGTTGTCCTACATGTACAGATTTAAGGACACACACCATGCAGGGATCCGGTGCTCCCTTGTGGTAGACGGCATCTCACCAGAGTCAGATCAGGGTCCTTCGTACTGCTAGGTGCAGGGAAGTATGAGGATGTTTGGCCATCAGGGGGACGCCACAGCAGCTGCTCCACCGAGGGTGGACAGCGCCATCACAAGATGGCTCCTCATCAGTGCTTGTAATCCAGTGATAATTATACATTTTTCTAACAGTGTTCTATGGTAAACAGAGGAGAGACATTATTTATAAAAGCTTTAAGCATTGTGTGAGTAATAATGAATTCGCTTAGGGGGTAAAAATGCTTTATGATCATGGACAAATTTTTAAAAAATGTGTTTTCATAACTGCCAGTAATATCAAGGATGGTCGATGTTTGCTCTATTTTTAACTTGGCTATTAACTCTGAAATTTGCCTGTAAAGTACTTGGTAATTCTGTGCGTGAGAATAAAAGTAAAAACGAATTTTTTTTTTTTCGTACAAATGAGGCTCAAGAAATTTTCTTTAGCCATTCTTGGATCAAATTTTATCATCCTTTTCACTTTGCATTTGTCCACACTGTAAAATTCTCGGCTTTCCACTTGACCTGCCCCATCCTGACCACTTTTCCACCACTGACTCCCCCAATCCCGTCCATTTATGGAAAAAAAAAAATTGGCTCAAACCTCTGGTTGTGGTGAGAAACATCGAAAAATCATAGAGAAATCGCTCCCCTGAGATTTAAAATACTCGATACAGGTAGCAATACCTCCTCACCTAACTGTGTTTTCTATCAGGCTGGCTCCAAAGAAAACGAGTTCTATGGGAGGGTAACCATTCCACACCACTCATAAACGGTATTTATTTATTTATTTGGTTCGAATTTATATGTAATACTAGAGTATATTGGTTTCACACAGTAATATAGGCAATATAAGCATTGTTTCACTCACAAAACACATCAACATACCTGACCTTTTTTGGCAACATTACCTGATCATCATTTCTGACCGTTTCTTCCTCTAATGCTATGTAAAGTTTGTCCTCCACATTGTCATCGATTGGGGAATCACTCTGGCCATGAATTTCGTACCGTGGCACGACATGTCTTTACTGGCCAAGTCATTGGTAACAGGTAAATTGCCGAGACAATGTTGTGCAGGTGGGGGGGAGGTCATGCTGGGTAAGGCATTGTCCCTGCCTGGCATCTTGTAGAGGAAGGTGTCCCATGTATACGTACCAAAAACCACTCGCGAAAATTGAAAACTGTGCAAATTAGGGGCCTTGCAATTGATTCACGTTTATGTACGTCAGCGGGATTGGCAGTGACAAAACGTGTGGACGTTCATTCACATCAATGGGATGCGGCGGGTTAATCTTCATTTACAACATTTATTTATTTTCTGTCTTCTACCCTCAATACGATTCTGGACCCTGCCTCATCTGAACAGCTACTTTGCCTTCCTTGTCATTTCTATCTATACCATTAAGTCATCACACTTTCATTCTATCAATCTATCTATCTATTGCCAGACGCCTCAATCTCGTTTCGGGTGGCCACAAACAAATCGCCTCCACGTCGCCCAGTCCCCCGCCATTTCACTGCCCTGCTCCCAACTTACACCCCCCTCTCTCATATACCTCTCCAGCCCATCCCTCCATCTCATCCTCAGCCTCCCCCTGCCTCTTTCCCCCTCCACATCACTCACATACACTTTCTTCGTCAGTCTCTCACCCTCCATCCTCTCCACATGGTCAAACCACCCCAGTGTGTTCCTTATAATGCTTCCTATCACATCCACACCACAATGCTTCTTTATACCCTCATTCGTCAGCCTGTATCTCCATGTGACTCCACAGGTTCCTCTTAAATAACTCATTTCCACTGCTCTCACTCTTGATTTGTGTCCTTCTAACAACATCCAAGCTTCACTTCCATACGTTACAGTTGGTATCACAATACTGTCATGTAGTAACTTTTCACTTCCATGCTCACTTCCCTGTTTCTTATCACTTCTTTCAAAGAACCAGCAACCTTTCTTCCCTGCTGTACCCTTTCAAGCACTTCACCCTCCAAACCTCCATCCTTACTCATCACACTACCCAAGTACTTAAACGTACTCACATTTTCCAATTCCTCACCATTCAACCTCGCTGTACATTCAATGACTTCACCTCTCTCAAAGACCATCACTTTACTCTTCCCCACATTCACCTTTAGATTCCATTTCTTACACACTCTCCCAAACTCATCCACCAAGCCTTGCAGCTCCCCTTCGTCTTCACTCAACAACACAGTATCATCTGCAAACAACAGTTCAAGGAGTGTCCAAACACTATCCTCTCTCACCAGGGTCACTCCAACATCCACTACCCTACCTTGTACCTCTTTTATTACCCCATCCATGTATAGATTGAACAACGATGGAGACATGACACATCCCTGTTTCAACCCAACCTTCAAAGAGAAAAATTCACTTAGTTCACCATCCACACTCACTGCAGCCTTAGCACCATCATACATACTCTTCACAGCATTCAACAACTTCCCATCTACTCCATATATTCTTAATACTTTCCACAATCCTTGTCTATCCACCCTGTCATATGCTTTCTCTAAATCCATGAAAGCCGCATACAACTTCTTTCCCTTCTCTAGAAACTTTTCCACTGAAGATCTAAGAATGAATATCTGATCTACACAACCTCTTCCCTTCCTAAAGCCTCCCTGTTCTTCTCCAACTAATTCCTCTGTTCTTTCTCTAACTCTGTCAATAAGTATCCTACCATACACTTTTCCTATTATACTAAGGAGACAAATGCCCCTATGATTACCATATACTTCTTTTTCCCCTTTTCCTCTGTACAAGGGAATAATTATACCTGACTTCCAATCCTCCGGGACTCTGCCTTCCTCCCAGGCCAATCTGCACATCTTCCACATCCATTCTACTACTATCTCTCCCCCATGCTTCAGCATTTCACCACACACTCCATCAATTCCTGGGGCTTTCCCCATTTTGACTTTCTTCATTGCTTCCACAACTTCTATCCTACTGATTTCTTCCCGTCTTCTCACCTCCCTCCTTCTCCCAGCCATTCGCCAGCCACTTATACTTGCATTACTTCCATCGTGTATGTTCAACAATTCCTTAAAGTGTTCTCTCCATCTGCTCACTTTTTCTCCCTTCTCCACTAGTAATCTACCATTTTAATTTTTCACTCCCCTGCTAACCTCACTTCCACCCTGTCTTACTTGCTTCACCTCTTTCCAGAACATTTTCTTAGAGTCCCTCCAATTTACACTCAAATTCCATCCAAATTCCTTATCCACTCTCTTGTTACTCTCTCTTACTAATCTTTTCACCTCTCTCTTTCTTTCCACATATAACTCTTCCGGTCTCAACTTCTTCCAAGCCCCTATTTCTCATCCATTCATTGTATGCTTTCTTCTTTTGTGCCACAGCATGTCTCACCTCTTCAGTCCACCACGCTGTTCCTTGCATCCCCCTCTGTCTTTTCTTCCTCCCACACACCACATCACATGCTGCACATATTTCTTCTGTAAATATCCTGCACACACCTTCCACGTCCCCCATCTGCTCTAATTCATATTTGCCCAATCGTTCCTTCACTTCTCTCTTATACTCTGCCTTTTTCTCATCCTCTTGTAACCTTTCCACTCTCCTTGCAACTACTCCTTCCTCTCGTCTTTCCCTTCTTCTATTCCTCCATCTTACTTGGATCCTAATTCCGGCCACCACCAAGTAGTGGTCAGAAAGTCCACTCCCCCAACCTCTATAAGCTCTTGCATCCATTACACATCTTCGCATCCTTTCATCCACTCACACATAATCAATCATTGCCTTCCTTTCATTCAGTTCACCACCCACCCTTCTCATCACTCACCATGTATACCTGTGGATCATCTTATGCCTGAAGAGGGTATTGGCTATCACCAACCCCCTCCTAGCACAAATGTGCACTAACACACTGCCATTCTTATCTATCTCAGCAGGCACACCCCACTCACCAACTACTCCATCCACCTTCACATTCCCTACTTTACCATTCTTATCACCAATCAAAAACACTCTCTCATTCCTTCCAAACTTTTCCATGCACACTTCCACATTTGTCCAGAACTCTTCTCTCACTCTGCTAGCACGATCTTGTGTTGGCGCATACACACACACAATAGTCCACATTTGTATTCCAACTTTCAACTTTACCCACACAATCCTTGACCCAACTGATCCATACTGTCTTATGCTCTTTTTCCATCTTTTACTCACAACTATACATACTCCTTCCTTTGCCCTCTCCTTCTCACCTACTCCTGCACATATATCCCATCCATACTCCCATTCTCTCACACTTTCTCCTCTCCATTTTGTTTCAGTTATTCCACATACATCCACTTTCGCACCCTCAAGCACCTGGACAATCTCTCTCTCTTTCACCTCATCATTCGCTCCTCTTACATTCCATGTACCCATTACCGAGTCCTTTGTCCGGTCCTGGGTCGTCATCATTAGGTCAGTCCTTGTCCGAGGCTTCTTGTTTGTTTTTTTAGTTACAGTAGTTGTTTTCCGGGGAGGGGTACTGCCCTCCCCCAACCCTTTTAGTCACCTTTTATGACAAGCAGGGATACTGGGGGAGTATTCTTGAAAAAACTCCTACCCCCAGGGGGG
Organism: Coenobita brevimanus; assembly: GCF_032717465.1. NCBI lineage: Eukaryota > Metazoa > Arthropoda > Malacostraca > Decapoda > Coenobitidae > Coenobita > Coenobita brevimanus. The sequence goes on along the minus strand of NC_137032.1, from coordinate 27,560,059 downwards.
ATATTAATTTTACATAATTTTTCAGAAAAACAAGTTAATATAGACTTCCAATATAGTTTTTGCTTTTTTTTATATTCATGTCATCCACCTCCTGTCCCTTCAATCTCACTCTCTCTCTCTCTCTCTCTCTCTCTCTCTCTCTCTCTCATTTCTCACGCACATTCTTTCACACCCACACCCACCCACCCATCTACACACACACACACACACACACACACACTAGCAAACATACGCTATATTCTATGAGAATAATTGGCAATACATGAAATCAGTACAGTGATGATGAATGAGTATGGAAAAACGCCATTGACGTCGCCTTGTCAATGTTGCTCCTTCCATAATGCGATGTCTGGCAACAGATAGAACAAAAGTAAGATATAATTCTGTTAGCTACATAATACTCTTTTTACACTAAATTGGCTTAAAATTGACATCTCACCCCCTTCCGTGCAATGGACCTACACTGCAATGTGGTACTAAACACGAAGAAGTTCTACAGCAAGGTCTCTAGCCGTAGTATTGTCTTATTCTGCCCCTTAAAAATGTCAAAAGTGCTGCAAAGAGACAAAAATCTTGGCTAGGGAAAGGTAGGTGGACTCTAGTTACACAAACGTAACAGTTCCGTCAAATGCAATTTGATATTATGGAACGCAAGGAATATAAAAGGAAAATTCTCTCAGCCATCCATATATCACACTCAAGTGACTATAATTGTGTGGTGTTACATGAGAGAGAGACAGACAGACAGACAGACAGACAGACAAAGACAGAGAGTGTCACGGGGTTTTTAAGAGTATGCAATATTAAAGAATAATATTCAATAACACTTGGGAACAGGACAAAGAACTGACTTGTGAAAATCAAGCAATGATTACTTTATGCAGGCTTTCTTCGCCGATTCTCTAAGGACGAGAATTTATAAACTTTCTCAACAGTACACAGCAGAGACTAATTACTCACACATGCTGTCAATTGGTACTGTTAACCTCTGGAGAAAGTTACTCCACCCCTGACAATCAATATCTAATGTTATTAATGATAAACAGGTTTTTGCCGGTGCATTAACTCCTGGTTGCACAACGGATTTTAGGCTTAATACAAAAGGACTGGCCTAAATACCAGTTATGAATAATGCAAATCGTTTATGCAAACTAGGAGCTGTAAGTGAAATAAGCTTAATGTGGAGAAATAAAACACGGGTTTACATTACATTAAGCTCAAGAAAAAGAACTGTTAATTTATTGATTACAATGAGTTAAATTTACGTTACATGTTTCAAAATGAATTCAAAATAAGAACACACTCACTCACTCACTCAAAAGCTAAACTCTTAAGCCTAGGAAAAACGAAAGAAAAATACTGGTCAGAAAGGGGCTAGGCGGGAGGAACTGGGTGTCGTTGCTGAGGAAGGACACTGCCACACACGCTGAACCTCTATGCTGGATCACAGTGAGTGGAGACTTCAGGAATTCGTTGAAGAACGACCTGGACTCACGGCGCTTCAATCCTAACTGAATTCAAACAAGTGAGGCGAGGAATGAGGCCAGCCACCAACTGGTAACGGCTAGAAGTAAGCAAAAAACGCCCATAATAAATCACTCAGCGAAAGCGCCAATGTCGCGCGCAAGGACGATCACTTATGTGACAGTGAAAAATGTTATGAAAACACTCCCGATCGGGTGAATACGTGGCGGTTGACTGAGTGATGCTTACTGGGATTCCACTAGAATTCGCAGTTTCCCACAAAGTTCAATGTCACGAGTTTATTTAGATAGAAAATCGCGCCAATTCGTAACATAGAGAGAGAGATAGAGAGAGAGAGAGATAGAGAGAGAGAGATAGAGAGAGAGAGATTGTCACGATCACTAGCAGAAAGTATGACGTTAGCATCACCAAGTTGTCATTGTTGTTCGAATCATAAGAGGGTTAACAAAAGAAGCAGTAAAAAGAACAATTTTCCCTTCCCTGATCGCATCTTCTCTCGTATTTTCTTCCACCAAACGCCAGACAATTTGGTTCACCTCAGAGTCAGGCACTGAAGACTGAGAATATACTGTTGCTGTACCAGTAACCCTTTCACGGACAAGACAGCAAAATATTACATTCCAGGTAAAGCCAGACCATTATATGCTTGAAAGGGTACAACAAGGAAGAAAGGTTGCTGGTTCCTTGAAAGCAATGATAAGAAATAGGAAAGTGAGCACTGATGTGAAAAAATTACTACATGACAGTATTGTGATACCAGCTCTAACGTATGGAAGTGAAGCTTGGACCTTTGTGGAGGGACAGTAGTCTAAAGTGAGAGCAGTGGAAATGAGTTACTTGAGAGGAGCATGTGGAGTCGCATGGAGAGACAGACTGACAAATAAGGAAGTGAAGGAGTGTTGTGGTGTGGAAGTGGATGTGATAAAGAGCGTTAGGAGAAACACACTGAAGTGGTTTGGCCATGTGGAGAGGATGGAGAGTAAGAGACTGACGAGGAGAATGTATGTGATTGAGGTGAAGGGGGGGGAGAGGGAAGAGGAGGCCAAGGATGAGATGGAGGGATGGAGAGGTACAGTCGTGGCCATAAATACGAGTAATCACCTGTCATCCGGTACCCCGTTCCTCAGACTGGCTCTTTTATGCGCGGCAAGTCACACTGGAGTAAGAAGGGATGAGAGGGAGGGGCCAGAGAGAGAAGGGAAGGTTGGTGGGGGGAAGAACGATGGTGCTGGGGTGGAGTGACGGAGGGGAGGGAGAGTAGGTAGGGGAGGGAGATTGAAATGCGAAGTTGTAGCCAAATAATTTGTGTTTTCTTTCATTCAGGTTATCATATGAAGGTGTTACTGTTCGGTAGATAAAGCCGCATTACACCGTGTATAGAGGCGTCAGATAACAAGCTATACATAGGTGGTGATAGTAAGGACTGGCTCGTAAGAGAAATATACTGGCGTGACAGATCAAACATTTGTGTGGAGCCAGATGTTTGTGTTTATCCGTGTATTTTGACTTCAGACGCAGAATGGAATCTAGATGGCTTTGACTTCCGTAGTGTTTGTGTAAGAAACTTCCTCTACCTTTACATGTAATTAATATATGGAACAAAATATTAATTGCAACCTTTGACATGGCCGTGACCACCGTATAAATGATAACCCTCGCGGTATACACCCCATCTATACAGTCATCATCATGTCAATTCAATAATTATTTAATGAAATCTCTATATGAAAAGGCTATTTAAAATTACTGTGCATAAAAGGTAAATTTGATGTCTGTGCTCATGGGTGGATATGGTAACGGTATCGCTCATAATCTGTTAGAGGGAAAATGAAACAAAATTCTACCCAAACTCCCAAAATATATCTATGTTAATGTTTACCGACACTGGTCAAGCCAAAGCAACCAGGAACGCCTTAGGTCCAGTGGCCTTGTGCCTCTAAAACCTCATGCAGCGTCCATGCACCAGGGAAACAAGGTTGTTGATGGTTTGCTTGTTTCGTTTGAACAGTTCCCATTCGTCTTTGGTGTGCTGGAGGAGGCGGGCCCGTGTCCTCTCGTTCTCTGGCTTCCACGCGTAAGGTGATCAGACTTATTGGAGTTAAAAGCGGGACATTGTCACGCGTGTGTGTGTGTGTGTGTGTGTGTGTGTGTGTGTGTGTGTCTCTTTACGAATATATATATATATATATATATATATATATATATATATACACAGAGAGAGAGAGAGAGTTACTTATGCGAGCGACAGCGACGGCTGCTACGCAACACCTCACCTTGAGGCTGCTAATCAAACACTAACATCTCAAACGAACTCCAGTGGCCAATTTACAGTACGGTACGGTGAATTGGCCGACAAAGTTACCAGTTAGTATTACTGATTTTATATTAACAATTCGGTATTTCGTTTGGTTTGGATAATGCATAATTACTAATTCATCATAATTTCATAAAAGGTCATGTTTTATTGTCTAATGTAATAGTAATTTTCAAAAAACGGGACATTTTAGATAATTTGCACAAAAAGCTGGACATTTTAGTCAATTTAAAAAGCGGGACAGATGAAAAAAAAAAAAAAAAAAGCTGAACTCCCGCCTAAAGGCGGGAATCTGGTCGCCTTATCCACGCATTGACAATCTGGGCCCACACAATCTTGATGGCTCTGCACTAATGTTTGATCTGTCACGTCAGTATATTTCTCTCACGAGGCAGTTGATATCACCACCTAACTAAACCTTGTTATCTGACGCCGCTATGCAAGGTGTAATACAGCAGTATCTACCGAACAACACCTTTATATGATGCCCTGAATGAAACAAAACAGACAAATTATGTCGCCACAACTTCGCATTTTACTCTCCCTCCTTTACCTTCCCTCCCTCCCCTCCCTCACTCCACCCCAGCACCATCGCTTTTCCCCCCACCCACCTTCCCTTCTCTCTCTGGCCCCTCCCTCTCAGCCCCTCTTACTCCCGTGTGACTTGCCGCGCGTAAGGAAGCTAGCACGAGGCACAGGGCAGAGGAGGATAGGTGATTATTTATGACCACGACTGTACATGAGAGAGAGGGGTGTGAGCTTGGAGCAAGGCAGTGAAATGGCTGGGGATAGGGCGACATGGAGACGATTTGTTTGTGGTCACCCTTTACGGGACTAAGGCGTCTGGCAATATATATATATATATATATATATATATATATATATATATATATATATATATATATATATATATATATATATATATATATATATATATATATATATATATATATATATATATATATATATATATATATATATATTACTGTATATATCCTCTTCCTTCAGCCTGTGGGTGTTCTACAATGAGTGACAACCCAAATGGTTTCCTGTATACCAAGAAACCATTTATTACGCTGGGTGGTAACTATATAACCAAATATTGGCGCCTGGTGGTTTAGTGGGTAATGTGGGTAATTACGGCGCTCCAATCGGATTGAGCCGGTGAAGGTTTATAACGAAGGGATGGCTGGGGTTTATTGCTCACGTAATGTCACTCAGGGATGAGTGAGGCTCGTCACTCTTATCTGAAACGTCAGGACCAACTTGCCTAGTCCCGGGCTTCTATGATCCTCATGGGGCAACGTAGGATTGGATGATTAGGATTATATATATATATATATATATATATATATATATATATATATATATATATATATATATATATATATATATATATATATATATATATATATATATATATCATCGGTTGAGGTCCACTGCAGGACCGGCCTATCCCTACCGAAGCAGGGACGATACAGCCAATGTATCTCTACGCAGTGGCTTAAGCTGTCTGGTAGAGACTGCATGTATGGTGAGAAGTGCTTGTAAGTGTAATTGTAGAGTTGTAGTGGCTTTGGATGTGTGTGTAGTCTGTGAACCAAGTGTAATCGGCTCGCCTTAAACTGATTGGGTGCAAGCATACTAGTATGCGACACTTGTTCAACCACAGCACCCCTTATGTCCGCTCGGTGAACGACTCCCAAAGTTTTTACAACTCTGGCGGGAGATGAACCCTCGTCCACCACTCTACCATTGTACCACAGAGGCTCCATATAGATAGATAGATAGATAGATGGATATAGATATAGATAGATAAATAGATATACAGTATATAGATAGATATAAAGTATATCTACTGTATATCTATCTATCTATCTATCTATCTATCTATAATCTCTCTCTCTCTCTCTCCCTTTCTCTCTCTCATATATATATATATATATATATATATATATATATATATATATATATATATATATATATATATATATATATATATTGTTACATAGCCTATGATTTCATCATCCTTTGTATAATTCTAACGTACAGCATGCTGCATGTTTGATCACGATTCCCCTCGTGGCTTCCATAGTGACCAAGCTTCAGTGTTCTACCTCACTCCCCCCTTCTCCTCCCTTATAGTAGAGTAAGTCGTTCTTTCTGTTGTTCAGAGCAGGAGTGTCAACTCTTTGTCCCATATGGCTTCATTTGCGCGTCATACTTACAAGTTATATCAAGCTCTGCCGGCCCCTATATAATGAGCTCAGTCTCTGCATTAATTGCCACTTAGATCTACTCCTAATTTTGTTCACATCTCTGTCCTCCCCTGTACAGTTGTTATTATTTTTGTGAGTGCTCAGGAAGTCTCCAACCATCTGGCTGCTGTGTAATTTGAGTATAAGTGTTGTTGCATTTTTTTCTTGTGCTGTATGGCATAAGGTGTTGGTTCGTGGGCCTGGTGAGGTTTTTGTGGTTCATGTGGAGTTTTGATGTCAACCATTATTGATAATATTTTGTATCTGTAACAATATATCTTGCATTAACTGAGCATTATCCGTTTTTTTCATTTTATCAGAGCTGACTTATATAAATTTACTCTTGCTAATTTCGTGTTAATAGAGGCTATTGCAGTTAACCATATATTTAACCTGTTTTTTGCCATTACATTATCCTTATGAGTCCTGAATGTTTAGTTGTTAGTTTGAGCATTAAACTTTAACTTGTAGTTTTACCTAACTCTTTTGTTTTGAACCTGGAACTTTGCGGGACAGTAGTGATTTTAGTGTTCTCACTTGAAGTGTTCATTATCTCTCTCTGTTCCATAACATAAATTTGGCGACCTCTTATCAGGATATTCAGGATATTATCATAAGGATATTGCTTGATATTTTGTGACTGTGATTTATTCATGATGTCTACTATTACTACGCTTGATGAAGCCAAAGATTTTTTGTCAAATGTGCAAACAGTGTGTGATGTAGAAAACAGAACAAAGAATGAACTTAAGCTTGTTGCTCAACAATTGGGAATTGCTGTTCACTCTCATCATTCTAAAGATCAAATTGTTGGCATGATTAATAAAAGCTTGTTTGATGTAACTCCTCCAGATGAGCAAACGCAGATTGAAATAGCTAAGTTACAGCTAGCCCTGCAGGAGGCTCGTGCTAAGGAGGCTGAGTTTCAGGCACGTTCTAAGGAGGCTGAGTCTCGGGCTCGTATTCAGGAGGCACAAATTGAACTTGCTAGGATTCAGGCAGACCATGAGTATCGCATGAAACAAGGTGGAACTGGATCATCTAGCTCTGATGATTTTGATGTGGCTAAAGATGTTAAACTTGTCCCTCCTTTTAATGAATCTGATTTAACAAAGTATTTTCAGTTGTTTGAGAGGGTAGCTACAGGTTTTAACTGGCCCAAAAAGTATTGGCCAGTACTCCTTCAAACTGTTCTCACCGGTAAAGCTCAAGTAACTTATGCATCTTTGCCTCAGGATCAATCTGATAATTATGATGTAGTTAAGAGCTTGATTCTTAAGGCCTATGAGCTTGTTCCTGAAGCCTATAGAGTGAAATTTAGGACAACTTATAAGAAAAATAAGCAATCCCATGTTGAGTATGCAAAAATCAAAGAAGATCTGTTAGAGCAGTGGTTAAATTCTAAGAATGTAAATTCTGATTTTGATAAATTTATGCAGATGATTTTGCTGGAGGACTTGAAAAGGTGTATTAATAAAGATGTAAGCCTATATCTTGAGAAAAGAATAGATAATTTGTCTGATGCTGCAGTTTTAGCTGATGAATATGTTCTCACTCACAAGAGATATTCTAAAGAAAAAAGGAAAGCTGAGAGTAAGTACATTGCCTCTACTCAGAGTACAGGTAACAGGAAAGAGAATAAAGATGATGTTTCTCAGGAAGTAAATACCAGCTTCACCTCTAGATTTCAGAAAAGTAAATGTACTTATTGTAGTAAGCTTGGTCATACTACGGAGAAATGTTTCAGGAGACAGCGTGATGTGAACAAAAAGGAGTCTTTAAATATTCAGTCAATTGGTCTAGTGTCCACCCTTGAGAGTTCCCAGAATTCTTTAACTGAGTTAACTGAACCTGCTTTGAGGGGTAAATTAAATTCTCATGATGAAGCTCCTCTTTTGAGCAGTAACGTAGGTGACACTCTCAAGAGTTCATATGCTAATTTCCTGTCTGATGGTTTTGTCAGTCCTCTGGACAGTAATGACAGGAAATCAGTTAAAATATATCGTGATACAGGTGCTTGCCAATCCCTTATGCTGACCAGTGTTCTAGGCTCTAATGTTAATTCCTCTGATGAAACTGTAATCTTACAAGGTGTAGGGAATAATTACCTCTCTGTCCCTCTGTGCAGAGTGAATTTACAGTCTGGTTTTGTTAATGGTTCCGTTATGGTTGGGTTGGTTGAGACACTCCCAATGTCAGGTGTAACTTTCTTACTTGGAAATGATATTGGTGGAAGTCGTGTGTCCAGCTCCTCAGTTGTCTAGTGAACCAGTGACTGCGACCCAGGATTGTGATATCCCTGATGTGTTCCCTGCATGTGCTGTCACTAGGGCTAAGTCTAAAGTTACTGGTGACTTAGAGGATAATGATGATGATGATGTTATCCTAGCTGACACTTTTCTTGCTAATTTGGACCACTCACCAGATGAGGCAGTACCCCGTAGTGTTGATAATTTGTCTCGTCAAGAGTTGGTTGAGTTGCAGGTTGCTGACCCTGAGTTGAAAGGTCTAGCTAACTCTGCTTGCAGTGAGGAAGAGTCAGCTGGTGCTTCTACTGGTTATTATATAAAGTCAGGAGTACTTATGAGAAAGTGGAGACCCCCAACAGCATGAGCCGTCTGTGAATGGGAGGTTGTACATCAAGTTGTCATCCCTCGTGTTTGTAGGCAGGATATCATTAGAGTGGCTCATGATTCCAGTTTGGCAGGACACCTTGGAGTGAGGAAGACTGTGGCACGCATTTTGAAACACTTCTACTGGCCAGGTATCTTCAGAGATGTTTCCTGGTATTGTAAGTCTTGTCACACCTGTCAAGTTGTGGGGAAGCGTAATCAGACCGAAAAAGTTGCACCTCTAGTTCCCATTCCTCCTTTTGAGGCGCCATTCACCCGTGTGTTGGTGGATATTGTGGGCCCTCTTCCTAAGACTTCTTCAGGATTTTCTTATGTGTTGACCCTGATTGATATGGCTACTCGTTATCCTGAAGCCATTCCACTTAGAAAAATCTCAGCAAAGAACGTGGTTAAGGAAATGCTAGGGTTCTTCACAAAGTTTGGTCTGCCCAAGGAGGTACAGTCAGACCGGGAAAGTAATTTCGTGTCAAATGTTTTCAAGCAGTCTGTGAAAGAGTTGGCCATCACCCAGATCACGTCTTCAGCTTACCATCCCCAGACCCAAGGAGCGTTGGAGAGATATCATCAAACACTCAAATCGATGCTCAAGAAATACTGTTTGGAACATCAGAAAGACTGGGATAAAGGTCTTCCATTCGTTGTATTTGCCGCAAGAGAATCTCCAAATGAATCACTGGGCTTCTCACCCTTTGAACTACTGTTTGGCCATGATGTAAGAGGACCCCTTAAGCTACTCAAGGAATGCTGGCTGTCGGAGGAAGATGACGTCAACTGCTAGAGTATGTGATGAAGTTAAAAGAACGGCTGTCTACTGCTTTACAGCTGGCGAGAGAGAATTTAGGAGCTGCTCAGGAGACGATGAAGACTTGGTATGATAAGAAGTCCAGGTTACGCTACTTTCAGCCAGGAGATCAGGTTTTGATTCTGCTACCGGTGCATGGGCAACCTCTTCAAGCCAAGTTTAGTGGTCATTATTTCGTGGAGAAGAAACTCAGTGATGTCAACTATGTCATCGCCACACCAGATCGTAGAAAGAACAAGCAACTTTGTCACATCAACATGCTAAAGTTATATCACAGGCAGGACGAAAATAACCCAGTCTGCACTGTAGCTGTTCCACCCGAGTCTGCAAGTGAAGTTCTCCCATGCAGCATGAGCCTGAGTGATAGTTTGGGGAAGAATCCTGATATCATGAATGATCTCCAGACTAAGCTTTCTCATCTAGCTCCCGAGGAAAGGCAGGAGTTTTCGGCATTACTGCAGGAGTACCCGCAAGTGTTCCGTGCCACTCCAGGAAGAACCACTGTTTTGATGCATGATGTCGATGTTGGAGATGCAAAGCCAATTAAACTGCCTCCTTACCGTGTGAACCCAGTGAAAGTTCCTCTCATCCAGAAGGAGCTTGGCTACCTGTTGGACCACAAGATGATTGAGCCCTGTCAGAACAAGTGGAGTTCTCCTGTCACTCTAGTCCCTAAGCCAGGTGGGTCACAGCGGCTTTGCATCGACTACAGACGTGTTAATCAGATAACCAAAACAGACACTTACCCTCTCCCTCGCGTGGAAGATTGCATAGACAAGATCGGAAAGGCTAGGTACATAAGTAAGTTTGATTTGTTAAAGGGATACTGGCAAGTACCTATGACTGAACGTGCTAGGGAGATCTCATGTTTTGTAACACTAGGAAAGACTTTCGCATGTTCTGTAATGCCATATGGTATGAAGAATGCACCAGCCACATTTCAGAAGCTCATGAATGTTGTAACAGAGGGTTTGGCAGGGTGTGTTGTTTATATTGATGATGTATTAATCTTCAGTGACAACTGGAAAGATCACCTATGCCATGTCAGTAAATTTCTTGAGCGTTTGGTTCAGGCTAATCTTGTAGCTAATTTATCAAAGTGTGAGAGTTTGGTCAAGCTAAAGTTCAGTACCTTGGGTACGTAATTGGTGATGGACACGTTTCACCACCAGGAGCTAAGGTTCAGGTTATAAGTGATCTTCCCAGACCTAAAAGTAGGAAAGAGCTACAAAGATTTTTGGGAATGGTAGGTTATTACAGGAGATTTGTTCTTAACTTTTCAATTCTTGTATCAGCACTTACAGACCTACTGAAAAAGGGAGTTAAATTTGTCTGGACCGATAACTGTGAATCCTCTTTCAGCAAACTTAAAGCTATCCTATTAAGTCAGGCAGTGCTCGCTAGTCCAAATTTTGCTAAGCCTTATTAGATGGCTGTTGACGCAAGTGATACAGGAGCTGGGGCTGTTTTGCTGCAAGAGGATGATCAGGGTTTTGAACATCCTGTATCTTATTACAGTAAGAAGTTCACTCCACCTCAAAAGAACTACTCAACTATTGAGAAAGAGCTTTTGGCCTTGATTTTGGGTTTACAGCATTTTTCATTTTATTTGTGTTCTGGTTTTGACCCCATAGTCATTTATACCGATCATAACCCACTGAAATTCCTTAGTAAGTTTAAAAATAAAAATCAGAGATTGACAAGATGGAGTCTACTTCTTCAGGAGTATTCATTAGACATACAACATGTCAAGGGGAAAGAAAATGTTATTGCAAATTGCTTATCTAGACTTTATACACATTGTTTTAGAGTAATAAGAAATTTCCTTTGTAAATTTCTTTTTTTTTGTGGGGAGGTGTTACATAGCCTATGATTTCATCATCCTTTGTATAATTCTAACGTACAGTATGCTGCATGTTTGATCACTATTCGCCTCGTGGCTTCCACAGTGACCAAGCTTCCGTGTTCTACCTCACTCCCCCCTTCTCCTCCCTTATAGTAGAGTAAGTCGTTCTTTCTGTTGTTCAGAGCAGGAGTGTCAACTCTTTGTCCCCTATGGCTTCATTTGCGCATCCTTCTTACAAGTTGTATCAAGCTCTGCCGGCCGCTATATAATGAGCTCAGTCTCTGCATTAATTGCCACTTAGATCTACTCCTCATTTTGTTCACATCTCTGTCCTCCCCTGTACAGTTGTTATTATTTTTGTGAGTGCTCAGGAAGTCTCCAACCATCTGGCTGCTGTGTAATTTGAGTATAAGTGTTGTTGCATTTTTTCTTGTGCTGTATGGCATAAGGTGTTGGTTCGTGGGCCTGGTGAGGTTTTTGTGGTTCATGTGGAGTTTTGATGTCAGCCATTATTGATAATATTTTGTATCTGTAATAATATATCTTGCATTAACTGAGCATTATCCGGTTTTCTCATTTTATCAGGGCTGACTTAGATAAATTTACTCTTGCTAATTTCGTGTTAATAGAGGCTATTGCAGTTAACCATATATTCAACCTGTTTTTTGCCATTACATTATCCTTATGAGTCCTGAATGTTTAGTTGTTAGTTTGAGCATTAAACTTTACCTTGTAATTTTACCTAACTCTTTTGTTTTGAACCTGGAACTTTGCGGGACAGTAGTGATTTTAGTATTCTCGCTTGAAGTGTTCATTATCTCTCTCTGTTCCCTAACAATATATATATATATATATATATATATATATATATATATATATATATATATATATATATATATAGATATTTATTCTCTTTCCAACATAACTTTTAATGGTAAATCTTCAAGGGAACGTTGCTTTGTCTTGGTGCTAAAGCCTGTGCATTCCAGTCATCAGAGGAACAATACTAATCTGGTGCAACCACACTGGAAAGTTTCTCTATTAGGGATCAGATGAAAAGTGTTCCCCTGACACTACGTGCCTGGACTGGACATACGAGGCACCAACTCAAATCTTTTTCTATTAGTTTACCATCGTGCAGTCTACCAGGTTCGGTTCATTGGATAGGGCAGGAGTTGAGAGACGTTCGTATAACCGGTTAGCAAAGTTGCCCGGCTATATCGATTCCATCACGTGAAGGGGTCCCTGACCTGCACCAGCCTCTTTTTAAACCACAAAGACGAGTCCATCAAACCATAGTCCCTAATCTTTAGCAGCGATGGAGCAAATGACTTTGGTGTAGTCAGCGGTGATCCAGAGCAAGAGGTCTCCAGAATATAGGAATGTTTAAAATCTAGACACCTTTGCAAACGAAACCTTGGGATGAGCAGTCGGCATGAAAAGTCCGGTCGTCTCTCCTGTTTTTCTCTTTAGCTATCTATCTATCATGCCCAGGCTGCTTCCTCCCCCAAAACGGGAGGTAGACGAGACAGGACGACAGACTCCTAATTTACTCATCCACACAAACACATTCATTCACATCTTAGACCCAAAGGGAGAAGGGACAGACCCTCACCGCACCACACCAGACGAGGGTAAAGTGCGCAGTACAATCAGAGACATCCACCAGCAGGGCCGGACGGAAAAGCTGGTTTACCCCTGCCACACCATAATGGATTCACCCCTTACCTACACCTGACCTGATCAGCTGATCAGACCAAATGTGGGAGAATATCCCCTCAGGGCTGCATCATCATGTATTTATTCACAATTTTTCTTCAGTCATTTCTATCATTCACAGCCATTCTTCCTTATCCAACAGACATCCCTCTCTCATACAACGCTCTCTTCACACTATCCATCCATCCTATTCTCTCCATGGACTTTGAAAATCAGTGTAGCAAGTCAACAGGAACAATGACGACACTACCCGGCCACATATATCATCAGTGCTGGCTGCTGCGGGTTTGCCACACTGAGGGAAACTAAGTCGTTGTAGAGAGAAAGTAAGAGAGTTTGGAGAGACATGGAAAAATACTGCTAGATCTCCAATGGAATGAGAGGAAAAGAACCCTTCTTTACAATGGATCAGACGAAAGTAGAAGATTCAAGCAATCGAAAATCATAATTTTTCAAGCAAGGAATAAACAATGAAAGACTAAAAACCCAAGAAGTTCTTCCTTACACGGAAAACAAATCACAGCAATGGAAACCTGAAGATACATTCATCCTGAAATGTTATTGGGGTCACAAAGCAAAATACAGGCTGAAGAAGGCAGTTCCAGAGCAGACCTGCAGCATACATGAATGTCTGACGGTATCAGTTAAGTCTTGCATTAGACAGCTGGAGTGAGAAGAGATGAGAGTCTGCTGCCAGAAATGTGCTATGCGCCTGCCAAACTGGACGAAGGGTACAAGTAGACGTTTCAGAAAATCACTGAAATAGCAATAGTGCAGAGATAGAGATACAACACCGCAGAGATGAGAGAGAGGTTGAAGGGAGTCAGTGAGAGTGAGGATGTTAATAGACGATAAACCTTTGACTCAACCATGTTTACAAGAACTGTATGTGGGGAACGACTCCAACCCCACACATGCTAGATATACTCCACACACGGGCGAATAAGACCCCTATGCAAAGTGAACAGCTGTGTAGTGTAATGAAAACATGGAGTCGGTTTAGTACACTTAATCTCCTGGAAGGAGATTTTGCACGGGTGGTCGTATGATCTTTCCAAGATTCGTAGAGAAAGAAAACCCAAGGATATTAAGAGACAATGAAGAAATGAGCTGTGTATTGTTATATATTAAGGGACACTCTTGTGGATGATTTTAACGTGACAGAAGGTGTCCTTACTGAATCTATCTATCTATCTGTATGTCTGGCTGTCTGTCTGTCTGTCTCTCTATCTATCTATCTATACATTTATCATCTCACCTCATCTCATCAGCCGTTTGAGTGTCCACTGCAGGACCGGCCTATCACGACCGAAGTGGAGACGATACAGCCAATGTATCTCTACCAAGTGGCTTAGGCTGTCTTGTAGAGATTGTATGTAGGATGAGAAGTGCTTGTAAGTATAACTGTAATGTTCAAATGGCTTTGGATGTGTGTGTAGTCTGTGAACCAAGTGTAATCAGCCAGCGCAAGCCGACTGGGTGCAAACACATTTTGTAGTATGTGACACTGGTTCAACCACAGCACCCCTTGTGTCCGCCAATGCAGTACATGGCCTGAAGAATGCTCCCAAAGTTTATTACTCTGGCGGGGCGCGAACCCTCGTTCTTCAGTGTACGAAAACGCACACTTTACCATAGAGGCTCCATATATATATATATATATATATATATATATATATATATATATATATATATATATATATATATATATATATACAGTATATCCAATAAGAAGTGACAGTGTGTGTGTGTGTGTGTGTGTGTGTGTGTGTGTGTGTGTGTGTGTGTGCGATGAGTATACAAGAGTACTTTAACACCAATCTGGAACGATTTGCTACTGTATACTTATACAAATATTCTTCCTACAAGAGGCATGCCGCATGCAAACGATAAACACCAGCAGAAGTTATTGTCTTAGTGAGCTAAATAAATACTTATGCTAATTCGGCAGCGAAAATTTACAAATTTGGCCAATTAAGGAAAAACTGATGTTGTCATGATTTAAAGTGCTGCGAATTATGTATATGCTCTCTCTCTCTCTCTCTCTCTCTCTCTCTCTCTCTCTCTCTCTCGGCAGGAGAATTTATTAAGTGACCAATGTAATGTATAGTAAAATTACACTTAAATTCAAGAAAGACAATGTTACAGTAGCTGCGAGAAAGTGACCGAGTACAAGAAGGCTATTTTTCAAAAACTGAATGCAATTGTGAAGAAAAGTAACTGGAATTCCACTGTTCAGACACTGGCTATTAACGAGGCATGGGAAAGCAATTAAAAATAAACTTAATAATTTAAGAAAAACGAAGATATCCAAAAGTACAACATGAACAGGGTTGAATAAACTTCAAGGAATTGCGCAAGTCGAAAGAAACCATGTGAAAGCTTGGGATGGGAAGAAGCCAAATGTCTCCTCTGAAAGATGTTACTGGAGAAAAATAAGTAAATAAATGGACATAAATAGAATATTTGTATTACAAACTGTACAAGGGTAACATTGTGACTGAAGAAGCAGTTCAGGATAGGGAAATAGTGGACAGAGAAAATCCAATCAAGAGATTTGAACAAAAGAACAAACTCTTATGAAGAATGAATATGGATAAAGCAGAAGGTGAAGACGATCGCACCAATGATCTTATTAAAGATACAGGTGACTTTGCAGATGAAGACTTTTTACTGGATACTTAAAGTAAAAACTAAGAAAAAATATGAATTACTAATTCAACAGATGCAGACCAGCCAAGTGAACAAACTGGCTGGTCAACTGACAACATTAAAATCTTTAACAAAGTAACTAAGAAAACTTTTAAATAAAAAGTGAGTTTCCTGGTTATGTAATATGAACAGGTCATGTCCCTGGTGAAGCAGACAACAGACGGACAACCAGGGCAACGGAGAGGCAGGCCCGAGATGAGTGAGAGGAGGAGCCAGACAAGGAGCAAAATGGGGATATGAATTGCGGAAATTTGCTGGTATTTGATAATATGCTGGTATTCTATGGAACAGGCTAATGGCTAATACTGTAGGACGGGATATAAAATCATGAGAGAGGTCATCGACCTGAAGTGGACTAAGGCTGCTGTGTGTGTGTGTGTGTTCTCTTACCTAATTGTACCTAATTGTATCTTTACAGGAATGAGTCAAGCTCGTACTGTCCCGTGTCTTAATCCATATTTATCGTACATATTTTTAAATTTGTGAATTGTTTTGGCACACACTATTTCATTCGGTAGTGCATTCC
Source organism: Coenobita brevimanus (assembly GCF_032717465.1). Taxonomy (NCBI): domain Eukaryota; kingdom Metazoa; phylum Arthropoda; class Malacostraca; order Decapoda; family Coenobitidae; genus Coenobita; species Coenobita brevimanus. Next base: position 27,543,764 of record NC_137032.1, on the reverse strand, counting down.
ATTGATCAATTGCTCTGTTTGGGAAACTGAATTTCCTTACGTCTTTATCACCTCTCTTCTTATGCAATTTTTTGCAGTGTCTTCTTGCTGATGCTTCTCCATATGTTAAGTAATCATTTATGTCTATTTTCTCCTTTCCTGATATGCATTTATATAGCATTATCATGTCACCTCTTTTCCTTCTCTCCTGTAGTGTTGGTAGATTCAGTTTATTTAGTCTTTCTTCGTAGCTTAGGTCCCTTAAGCTTGGTATCCATCTTGTAGCGGCCCTTTGAACTTTTTCAATCTTGTCTATGTGCTTTTTGAGATGAGGACTCCAGACTACTGATGCATATTCCAGGGTTGGTCTAATGAATGATATTATTATCCTTCTTAGCATGTCTTCATTTATGTATGTGAATGCTATTCTCATATTTGCAAGCAGTGTATACATGTTCTGCACCTTCTCGCTGATGTGGTCAGCCGGAGATAGTCTGTTATTGATAATCACACCTAGGTCTTTCTCTCTTTCTGATGTGTATAGGGTTTTATTTCCTAACTTTTAATCCCAATCAGGTCTTTTTCCACTTTTACCAAACTTGATTACTGACACTTGTCCACATTGAATTCCATTTGCCATGTACTACTCCATTCATGAAGTTTATTTAATTCTTCTTGTAGCTCTTTACAAGAGTCTGTGTTAGTAATTCTCCTTTGTATTTTTGCATCATCTGCAAACATATTCAGATAGCTCTCATTTCCAGTGTTATTGTTTATATCATTTATATACACTAAAAACATAATTGGTGCCAGCACTGAACCCTGTGGTACTCCACTAGTCACTTGTTTCCATGATGAGTAGTTTCCTCTTAGTACTGTTCTCATTTCTCTTTTTATGAGAAAGTCTTGCATCCAACAAAACAGTTTGCCTCGAATTCCTCCTTGATGGTACAGTTTCCATAAAAGTCTTTGGTGTGGTACTGTGTCAAAAGCTTTCTTGAAATCTAAATAGATACTGTCCACCCATCCTTCCGTTTCCTGTATTGTGTTTGTTACTCTGTCATAGTAGCTCAACAGATTAGTAACACATGATTTTCCTTTTCTGAAACCAAACTGTCTTTCTGTTATCATACTGTGTTCTTCTAGATGATTTACCCAAGCTTTTCTTATAAGTTTTTCTAATACCTTGCTTACAACACTGGTCAGTGATACTGGTCGGTAGTTGAGTGGATTTTGTCTATTTCCTTTCTTGAATAAGGGGACAATATTTGCTTTTTTCCAAATATCAGGTAGTTTACCTTGACTCAAGGATTTCTTGAAGATTAAAAATAATGGTTTACTTAACTCCTTTGCACACTCTCGTAATACCCAACATGAAATTTCATCAGGACCACTTGCTTTTCCTCTGTCTAATCTACTTAACTCCTCCTGTATTACTTTTTCTGCTATTTGTATATCTGGTAGTATGTGTGGACATGCGTGTTCCACATAGTCCCTCTCAAAATATTTTTCTTTTGTAAAAACTAATTGGAAATTCTTATTTAGTGCTTCACAAATATCTTTCTCTTATGTATAAGTGATTCCCTCGTCCGTAATGGATTGTATTATATCTTTTACTTTAGTTTTGCTTCTGATATAGCTGTAAAACAGCTTTGGTTGATCACTACTTTTATTTATTATATCCTCCTCAAACTGTTTTTGGGCTTCCCTCCTTATTCTTGTATAGTCATTTCTTGCCTGTTTGTAATTATTATACGCCATTTCATTATTGTGTCTTCTGTATCTATTCCACAACAAATCTCTTCTTTCTTTTGATTTTTTACATTCTGTATTGAACCATTTCTGTATTTTCTTATCTGCTTCTTTGTGCTGTGGGATGTACTTCTGGACTCCTATTTCATAAAATTCACAAAATTTTTTATATACAGCATTTAAATCTTGTCCTCTAAGCTCATTTTCCCAATCAACTTCTAAGAAATACTTCTTTAGGTCTTGATAATTTCCCTTTTTATAGTTTAGGCTCTTTTTGTAACTATCATTGCTGTTTACTATGTCATATGCTATCCTGAAGTTATAATTTAGTACTGCATGATCGCTTTTGCCGAGTGGGGGGTGATATATTAAACTCAATATCATTTTCTTGCCTTGTAAATATTAGATCTAGCACTGAAGGTACATCAAGTCCTCTTTTTCTGGTGGTTTCCCTCACATGTTGCGTGTGTGTGTGTGTGTGTGTGTGTGTGTGTGTGTGTGTGTGTGTGTGTGTGTGTGTGTGTGTAGCCAGGAACACCATATCACAATCACCATATCACACCATACCTCATACAGCAGTGTATAGCACTCCACACATCCATTTTTATCTCAAGTACAACAATTAATGTTGAAGACTATTTAGTTGTCTGGTGGTGGAAGAATGAAATAATAAGCATGTCATCGTATTAAATGGGTTTACAACACACTCTGCCACAATGCGCCACATCATATGCTTCCTCTCTCTTCTTACTCTCCTCTTCTTATCTCCTCTCTACCTTCCAATCACTTTCTTCCCTTCATCCATCTTCACTTCCTTCTTTCTATCACCCCTCAGTTCTAACTCTCCCTGCTCCTATACCCCTTATCTCCTTCGTCACCCATCTACACATTCTATCCATTATCCTCATCTTTATCTTACTCCTCTATCTACTTCCCTTCTTTCCCGCCATCCATTTTCCTTCTTCCTTTATCCCCCCCCCCCACTCCCCTACCAACCTTCATTCCACAGGCCCTGTTCCTTCTCACATTTATTCTTGTTTTCTCCCCCTCTCCTTTTCACCATCCCTCTCCTCTTTCTCCATCCTCTTCCTCTCATCTTTCACGCTCCCACATCACACCACACACATCACTGGCATTATTGCGTATTTCTGGACAAGTTTGAAGTTACAATTTGTAACCCTGTGTATTGTCATTAATAAATTCCTATATGAATCTTGTGCAGTTTTTACCTCAGTATTACAAAGACCTTGTAGTTTTATAAATAGTTTAAAATAATTGTAATAAACTTTGTTTTTTAAACAGAAATCTAAAGATATACAAAAAATTTTATAGTCGTCAACATAATACGAAAAAAAAAAAAAAACTATTCAGATTTTTTTATGTAATCATTAGGGGTACAGTACATCTTTAAAGGAACACAAGCTTGCCGCGGCAAGGAAGCTTGTGCGTCTCAGTCATCAGCGGAGCTATACTAGTCTGGTGCAGCCATATTAAATAGGTTCCTTGTTACGGATCACAAGAAAAATCTTACCTTCCAATAAGTGGCTGAGTTGACCCCGTGAGCAACCAGCTCACACCTAAACAAATGCAGCTGGTTCTATCAGATCATGGGCCACGGTTCCTAACAGAAAAGGAAAAATTGGCCATAACGGGATCACACCTACTCTGGAGCAAGGGGTGCGAACAATGTCTGTATTTCTCAATATAGCCGCCTTTGGACACTACATCATGGAAATTGAAACATCCTCATTCTTGCTTGTGAAGCCAAGTTGGTTCTCCTTATCAGAGATGCGAGTGATGTAGACAAAGATATCACAGGTCTTAGTGAGGTCACAACATCTGGTGAGGCATTTGTAGAACTGCATGATGTTTATATCTTACGATGCAAAGGCAAACATGAAAAGATGCAACATGCCTTATGATTTTTGGTTAATAATAACTTAAGTGGTTATAATGAAAAAGACTTTAGTATAAAGTATATGAAACAACGGAAGACCTTATAATAGCATTACAAAAAGAGGGGAAAAATATCATCTAAGTATATGTTTCAACACATTCTTATAATTCGAAGAGAGGATTTTTTTTGTTTTTAAAGATGTAAAGGAAACCCTGAAATCAATAAGACCTGGCATACGTTTGTGATGGGGGACATAAAACTTAAGGCAAGTACGAAAAAGAAAGGTTGGGCTGCTGTAGTTTATGGGTTATCAGAATTCTTGAGAGGCTCTGCTGGAGAAGTTTGTGGTGATTAATGCCTTTCTTCAATACAAGCAGTGTAGGAAGTGGATCTAGAATGGACCTTATGGTGAAACAAAGAATGATACACAGTTTACCTACACTGACACAATACACGCCATTATGGAGAAGAATATAACTGCTCTGAAAGCGGCATAAGTAAGACGTAAACAAGAAAGAGAGGATACGTGGTACCGGATCTCACAAGAGGCGAGAGCTTAATCCAGTGTGAACAGTCAGATCTTGCAGCTGTGGGAGAGAATTAGTTTGTTAGCTCAGAGTAAATATTCGCAGTTAATGGATGGAGTAGACCAAGACAAAGAGCAAATAAATGAGCAGTTTATAAAAACAGGTACCGAACGCCTGTACAAGTAGGAGGAAGAAAACTTCTAAAGAGGAACAGCAAACTTTCTGATAGTAAAAAAGGATTTGGAAATATAATTAAGAACGATATAGAACGAACAAGAGCTCACAAAACAGCAACTATACAAAAACATAACAACAACAGAAAAATGAAGATGTCCGGAAGTATAACATGAGGAGGGTTTAAATTCAAGGAACTGACAGTCGAAAGGAAACAGGTGGATGCTTGGCATGGGAAGAAACCAAATGTCTCCTCTGAAAAAATGCAACTGGAGGGAAAAAAAAAAAAAAAGCGATCTGAATAGAATATTTTCTTCCCAACATTAAAGGAGTAACATTACGACTGAGGAGCCAGTCCATGAAATGGAAATAGTGGACATAATAATTCACAACAATACAACTGAAGTAAACACTCTCAGCAGGAATGGCTATGGATAAAGCAGAAGGTGAAGACGATCGCGCCAAGGATCGTATTAAGGATGCATGTGACAGTACTGAACAAAAGATAAAGACTTTTCACGAGTGTTGTTATGCGGGTGTATATTTCGGTCCACTCTTAGCTCTTAATTAACCACCAAAAGGGGTAACGTAAAAGCTCACAAGAAAACTAACTTAACTTTAGTGTACACTATAACACACACAAAAAAGAAACCAGGATTCGTTTTACAGAGGGGGAATTCACATAGGCCTCAGAATACAAATATAAAACGAGTTACTTCTTACCTAACCAGAATACAATCAGTGGAGGCTAAGTACTCACAGAGCTCGTGGAAACTAGAACTCAATGACGTAATCCAGGTATAAATCACACTAGTGTAAATGGAGGAGTGAACCAAGGATGAGAAATGGTGCACAAACAGTGTATTTTGTAATCAAAGTCGGGTATTGAGTAATGTGTGAAAATATGAGGGAAAGTGCAACAAACCTGACAAAAGTGTAACGTGACAGTAAATGACAAAAAGTGTAAAAATGTGAACAATGTGACAAAATGTGTCTCACATTGTCCTCGAGCTTATAATGCAGACTTACTCTGCCCCTCTCTGCTAACTAGCCACTAGGTTGTCTTAAAAACAATCTACAGCCAATTATAAACACTAGAGGCACCTGCTACCAATGGGAGCCTTACACATATTACACAAAATCAATGGTGGGCCGTCAAGAAAGGCAAGAAAGCGTTATTTGGGCTTCGATTGGCAAATACTCTCATTTTGCTCCTCCCACACTATAATTTACACCCATTATGGTCAAGGACATAAGGGTTTTCTGCACAATTTATGGGAAAAAAACAACTAGTGTGTTATCAGCCCAGCACCCACTGTGGTCAAGGAATAAGGGTTTTCCTTGCAGTTGATGGGAAAAACTAGTGTGTTATCAGCCCAGAAGGCAAAGTTGACTGCTGAGTAAACACAGTTGAGGTCTAGGGTTACCCTTTACAGGCAGCAAAACTGATAAAAGATTTATCGATCTTGTCGGCTCGCCTGTCTCCTTATGTTATCACCTCATCTTCTATTTCACCCATTCACTACTGGGGTAACTACGCCAGAGACACCTCCCTTCCTGAGAGAAGAAATTTCCCAAGGGGAAATTTCTGGATACTGTACAATTTTAAGTTCTGGACAGGTAATCTGCTAAAACATTACTAACACCTTTTATACGTCTCACACCAAGGGAATATTCCTGCAAAAATAGGGCCCAGCGGGTCACTATAAGATTTTTGTCCTTCAATCGGGACAAAAATTTTAGAGGATGGTGATCAGTGTACACTAGAACATCGCCTGGCCCTGGACCAACAAACACAGACAAGTGTTGAAGGGCAAGTATGAGTGCAAAGAGTTCTTTCTCAACAATTGAATAATTTCTCTGGGCCTTATTGAAATTTCTGCTAAAATATCACACAGGCATCTCAAAGCTTTGATCATTATCCTGAAGCAAAACTGCGCCAGCCCCTAGGTCACTGGCATCAACAGCTAATTTAATCGGTTTGTCAAAATTTGGAGCTTGAAGCTTTGTGTGACAGGGTGGCTTTGACTTTGGAATAGGGATCCTCACATTCTGGCTTCCACTCATACTTGACTTCTTTTCTTAACAAATCAGTGAGGGGAACTACAAAATCAGAGAAGTTCAGGACAAAATGTCTGTAGTACCCTACAATACCCAAAATCCTTGCAACTCTCTCTTATTTTTGGGTTGGAGGGAATTGACTATGGCCTGAACTTTAACATCAGGTGGACTCACTTGGCCTAAACCAACCACATAACCTAGGTACCGCACTCGAGCCCTTACAAATTCACATTTAGTTAAATTAAGCACTAACTTAGCAGTGTACAGTCTCTGCAGCAAGGCATCTAGTTGGATCAAGTGTTGTTCCCAGGTGTCACTAAAAATAACATCATCAATCTAAGTAACACATTCATCCATGTCTTTGATGAGATCATTCATCAGCCTTTGGAAGGTGGCAGGAGCATTCTTCGTACCATAGGGCACGACCTTACATTTATAAGTACAGTATTGCCACTGACCACAAAACAGGAAATTTCTTGGGCTCTTCCTGTAAGTGGGACTTGCCAATATCCCTTCATCAAATCTAATTTTGTAATAAACTTAGCACTGCCTATCGCATCCACACAATCATCTACTTTAGGAAGTGGGTAGGTAACAGTCTTGGTAAGGGAGTTGACTTTACGATAATCAAGACAAAAGCGATGTGACCCATCAGGTTTTGGAACCACTATGACCGGGGAGCACCACTGACTTTGACAGGACCTGATTAACCAGTGCTGCAACATGTAGTTCAGTTCCTCTTGAATGATGGTCTGCTTCTGAGGACTAGTCCGGTAGAGGGACTGCTTTACAGGGCTGGCATCTCCAACGTCCACATCGTGCTGTGCCACTTCCGTTTGTCCTGGGGTGTCCTGGAAGACATCAGAGAACTTCCTGAGAAGGGCAACAAGCTCAGCACACCGCTCTGCAGTCAAATGTTAGAGTTTATCAGTCAGTTAACTCCAAGCTTCCTGGTTTTCTCTCCAACTGGTTGTCTGATCCAAAGTTAAAGAGCAGCCCTCATCCTCCACCAACTTGACATCCGACACCACTCATGCAGCACTAGGGGGGTCCACGTCTCGCCTGTGGTACTCCGTCAACATATTTACATGGCGCAGTCGCCATTCCTTCCTCCGGTCTGGGGTTAAAATGACATAATTTACTTCACCTGCCCTCTTCTCCATTACATAAAGGCCCATAAAACTTGCCTGCTGAGGCTGACCATGAATGGAAAACAAAACAAGAACTTGATCACCTGGGTGAAACACTCTGTTCCTAACTTTTTTAGAGTGGTCATACCTCCTCATCATCTCCTGAGATGACTCCAAGTGTGCCCTGGCTACTTCCATACTATAGGCCAATCGTTCTTTAAATCTTGACACATAGTCCAGCAAGTTAATTTGGTCATCATCCTTGACCCACTGTTCTTTGAGAAGTTTAAAAGGACCTCTTACTTCATGGCCAAAGATTAACTGAAATGGGGAGTAGCCCAAGGAGTCACTCGGAGCCTCTCTGGTTGCAAAAAGTAGAAAAGGCAAACACTTGCCCCATTCCATTTCATCATCACACAGTTTTTTTTAGCATATTCTTCAAAGTTTGGTGATACCCCTCTAATGCACCCTGGCTCTGAGGATGATATGCTGAGGAAGTGATCTGGGAGATTCCTAACTCCTTAAGGGTTTGTCTGAACAGTCTGGAATTAAATTTACTGCCTTAATCTGACTGAGCTTCCTTAGGGAGGCCTAAATGGGTAAAGGTCAGCATCTCTTTTACAACCAATTTAGCTGAAATATTTCTCAAGGGAATGGCTTCAGGATATCTAGTGGCCTTGTCTAACATTGTGAGGATGTACTGGTGACCTGAAGAGGTCTTAGGCAAAAGGCCAACAATATCCACAAGGACTCTAGTGAATGGGGCCTCAAACACAGGTAGAGGAATCAAAGGAGCCACGGGGATGGTTTTTTTGCTTTTACCGACTAGCTGACAGGTGTGGCATGACCTACAGAACCGGGAGAGATCTCGACGGATTCCAGGCCAGTAAAAATGCTGCCAGATGTAGGAGAGAGTCTTCCTTACCCATAAGTGACGTGCTAAAGAAGAGTCATGAGCAATGGACATAATTTTTTGTCTATAGGGTCTTGGAACCACTACCTGATATAAAGTCTCCCACTCGTTTTTATGAGCAACACTAGGAGGTCTCCATCTTCGCATTAACACATTGTTTGGCTTTAAATAATAACACTCTGTCAGTTCAGACTCACATTTCATCTTCCCTAACTGCTGGGTCAATTAAAGTGGCAATCTCTGGATAAGATCTTTGCATATCAGCTAACTTTGCTCTTGCATCAGTCTGGGGAGAATCATCAACCTCTGAGTCATTGAACTGGGCGAAAAAGGTACCACCAAGCCCAGTATCATCATAAGCATTGCCAGTGCCATTACTGTCAACATTCTCATGGCTGGCTTTTGCCGTCATAGCTCTAGTTACAGGACATGCATGAAACAATTTAGGAAATGTATCTTCCAACTCTTTATTCCTATCCCAATTCAGGGGAGTCTTTGACACGCAGGGAACAGCACTCACTTGTCCTCCTGCCAAGTCATTACCCTAAAGGAAAGTGACCCCTTGTACAGGAAGCTGGTCAACAACACCCACATGCACTGAACCAGTAACTAACTCTGACTAGAGCTTCACCTCAACTAGGGGAACAGATACAGACTCAACTATACCCAGCTACAAGATTTATTCATTAGGGTCAGCTACATCAACAATCCCCTTCAACATTAGTGACTGTGAAGCTCCTGTGTCGCTTAGTATAGTGACTTCCTTACCACCTTTTCCATTATCTGAAACTAATCCCTTAGATAAGAATTAGCAAATAAATGACCTGGGGAGGAGTCACTTTGTGTACTGCTTGGAGGAGGACACTCTGATGGAGTCTTGTTACCACTCTCACCTGAACCTGACGGATGCACTGCCCCGGTCTTACCAGTGTCTAACAATAGCTCTACAGGAGTATGCCTATCAACCTCTAACAGCTCCACACTGGCCTTATCAACAATATTCACCTGCTGGGGTTGTGTCTGACTACCGGTAACATTATGTGTGGGTGGCTGCTCTCTGTTGGTGTCAAAAGAGTTTACCAAAGTAATAAGTTTCACACTGGAATTATTGCCTCGTTTTTTCTAGCACCAATCCTCCAAGTGCCCCGTTTTCTGGCAATACTGGCAAAATCTGACACCTTTTCTTGACCCTCTGGCAACACTGTCCTCATTTACTTTTGTGGAACTAACATGGTCTGCGGTTGCAGTGTTCGCACCAGTGCCACTTGATATTAACTTGCCTTTACCAGAAGAAGGGTTCAAAAAAACTGGTTGGTTCACTCACCTACCCTTTACAAATGACTGAGGCCTACTTCATGCTTATTAATTTTACTATAATAATCTGCTACAACAGTAGCCTCAGCTTGGATATGTAAGTCTTTTGTCTACTAGGTATGTATCAACATCCCTATCTATGTTATCAGTGACGTTCTCCAAGGTCATTAACACTTTCAGTTTTAAGAAATCATCAACTTTCTTAGAATGTAACCATTGATCAAATAAGTCTCTGAGTACTCTAGCATATTCCACATGAGTCTGATCTTTCTGTTTAAAGGTAGATCTAAATTTAAGCCTATGTGCCTCTGGCACGAGTTCATGCCTTTAGAATGGCATCTTTTAAACAATCATAGTTAGCACTTTGATCAACAGGTAAAGAAAATATAAGCCTCTTGAGTAAAACACTCTGTAGCAGTACTGCCCAAGAGTCTTTTGGCCACGAGAAACGACCTACCACCTTTTCAAACATATGGAAGTACTTAGTGAAGACTTGCTTATTAAAGGGAGGTACTAGCTTAATGTTCCTAGCAACATCAAAAGATTCCCTGGCAGATGAACTACTAGCTCCAGGTAAACTATCAGGGTGCTTCAGTCTGAATTCGTGATCCATTTCCTTTTGTCTCATTTGAGCTTGTAATTCTTTTTCTCTCATTTCTGCTTGCACTTCAAGTTCTCTCAGCTTAATTCTGGCTAGCTTAACTTGCACATTGTCACCAGCATCATGAGCAGAAACATCTCTAGGGCAAGGTATCTCCGATGCAATGGCTCAGGGTCAACACCTTGTGCAGTATCAGATGGTTCAGAACTAACTATGGAGGACTCACTTTGCTCAAACTTGGTGTCCAATATTAAATCAAGTAACTTAGTCTTAGTGACTGAGGCAGGAAATCTCATCTGTAAGGCAGGGCAGGCAATATGAGCTCGTGTTTTGTAAGTGTTTTCACTCTGGCTTAGAATCCAAAAATGCCTTCACATCACTATCACTCATTAGGGCCATGATTACTGATTATAGTTAAGCAGGTAAGAGTAAGCACTGTGTGTGTGGCCAAGGTTGCCAGTATTATGTCACAGAGCGATCCTGGCCAGGAGGTCGCCTAATTATTATGCAGGTGTATATTACGGTGCATTCTTAGCCCTTAATTAACCTCCAAAACGGGTAAGGTAAAGCTCACAAGAAAACCAACTTAACTTTACTGTACATTATAACATACACACACCAAAAAAGAAATCAGGATTTGTTTTACAAAGGGGAATTCACATAGGCCTCAGAATACAAATATAAAATGAGTTATTTTTTACCTAACCAAAATACAGTCAGTGGAGACTAAGTACTCGAAGAGCTCAAGGAAACTAGGAGAACTCGATGATATAATCCAGGCATAAATCACACACTAGTGTAAATGGAGGAGTGAACCAAGAATGGGAAATGATGCACAAAAAGTGTACTTTGTATTCAAAGTCAGGTATTGAGTAATGTGTGAAAATATGAGGGAAAGTGCAACAAACCTGACAAAAGTGAAACATAACAGTAAGTGACAAAAAGTGTAAAAATGTGACAAAATGTGTCTCTCTCACATTGTCCTCGAGCTTATGAAGCAGACTTACTCCGCCTCTCTCGGCTAACTAGCCACTAGGCTTTTTTAAAAATAATCCACAGCCAATTGTAAACAATAGAGTCACCTGCTACCAATGGGAGCCTTACACATATTACACAATACAAATGGCGTGCCGTCATGAAAGCCAAGAAAGCATTATTTAGGCTTTGATTGGCAAATACTCTCATTTTGCTCCCCCCACACTATAAGTTACACCCATTATGGTCAAGGACATAAGGGTTTTCTGTTCATTTAATGGAAAAAACAACTAGTGTGTTATCAGCCCAGCACCCACTATGGTCAAGGACATAACGGTTTTCTGTGCAATTTATGGGAAAAACAGCTAGTGTGTTATCAGCCCAGAAGGCAAAGTTGACTGCTGAGTAAACACAGTTGAGGTCTAAGGTTACCCTTTACAGGCAGCAAAACTGTTAAGAGGAAAGATATATTGATCTTGGCAGCTCGCCTGTCACCTTACATTATCACCTCATCTTCTATTTCACCCATTTGCTACTGGGGTAACTATGCCAGTGACAGCGTTTAAAGTAAAAATTAAGAAAATATATGAATTACTTCTGCTATAGATGCAGACCGATCTAATGAACAAACTGGATTGTTTCGTAGCAACGCGACAGCTGACTATATTATAGTTATTAACCGGGTAACTAAGATAACTTTTAGGCATGAAAAGAGAGTTTCATGGATAAGGGAAAGGTAGATAATATGGACAAATCAAGTCCTTGGCACGACACACAATAGATGGACAACCATGGCAACGGAGAAGCAGGCCCGAGAAGTGTGAGAGGAAGAGCCCGACAAAGGAGCAAAATGGAGATAAGAAATGGGGAAATTTGTTGATGTTTGATGGGCCAGGCTAATATCTAATACTGTAGGGTGGGATGGAAAAAGATGTCATCGCTCTGCAGTGGACTGACTCAGGCTGTTGTTATGTATGTTGTGTGTGTGTGTGTGTGTGTGTGTGTGTGTGTGTGTGTGTGTCTTGTGCACGGGCAGGCAGGCGAATGCTTTAATGGTGTCTAATGTATATCCAAGCGTGTTTGAGTGTGCGGTCACACTTGCTCCAAACACGAAATTGACAAGAGGAAACTAGGCTCAGGGTTAAGTCCAACATTAAGACTAAGATACTGCAGCGGCTCTAACCCGGTGCATCGCTTCATCTTCTCGATCACATGTTTCGAACAAATGTGGCTGCACCTAACACCAGCTTGCAGGCTTCTGCTACGTATACTTAAACATGTGTTCTTCCTTCCACACACCCACCACAGGCAAATGATTTACAGCACGCCAGCAGATGCTTATTAGCTTTACTACCTTAATAAATACTTTCCTGAATTTACCACCCTTATATTACCATTTAGCTAATCACAGGAGTAATTGGCATTATCAGATGAGCAGCTGTGTCGGGAATTATTACTGAGACGAGTATAGCTGAGAAAGAGTGAGGTTTATATGAAATAATAAGTGATAAGAGAGAATTCCGGTGCATGGGAGGAGGAGAAAATGAAAGGCAGAAGTTGGTGGAGGTGCTATTGATTGGCTGACCCTGACTATAAGAAGTAATGATATTGATTAGAAAGCACTCAGGCAGCACATACCTCTGCCAACGCCAGTGCCATTAAAAGGGATCCGGATCCATGGATAAAGGATCCGGATCCTCCTCAAAATTTAAAAAATTCTTTCTTGATCCTTGGCCCGCCTTTCCACAAAAATTCATTGAAATTCACAAACCTTTTGGAGACATTGTGCGGGATACACCGGATCCGGATCAGCCCCCAAATTTACTATATAATTTCTTCCATGGCCCATGATCCACCTTTCTACAAAATTTCATCAAAACATGGTCATAACATTTTGAGTAATCCTGCTAATCCTGCTAACAGAAAAACAAACCAACGCGGGGTAAAACATAACCTCCTTGGTGGAGGTAATAATAATAATAATAATAATAATAATAATAATAATAATAAGAGTAATAATAATGATAATAATGGTCATCATCATCATCATCATCATCATCATCATCATCATCATCATCACATCATCATCATCATCATCATCATTATCATCATCACATCATCATCATCATCATCATCATCCTATGTTGCCCGATGAGGAGCATAGAAACCCAGGGCTAGGCAAGTTTGTCCGGACATCATCATCATCATTATCATCATCACATCATCATCATCATCATCATTATAATAATAATCCATCTTATAAACCTGCACAGGCTCAATCCGTTTGGAGAACCATAATTACCCACTATACAACCCGACCCCATAATTTAGTTATATGGTTACCACCCAGCGGAGTAAATGGTTTCCTGGTGTACAGGAAACCATTTGCCTTGTCTCTCAGTTTAGAGTCACCGATAGGCAGAAGGAAGAGGAAAGAATGAAGCAGAGAGAGACAGAGGAGGGAGTGTAAAGTCACCCGAAGGCAAAAGGAAGAGGAAAGAATGAAGGAGAGAAAGACAGAAGATGAGAGACTGAAGAGAGCACTGGGCAGACACCCAATGATAACAAATAATAATGCAAGTAATCATCATCATCATCATCATCGCCACAATAAGTAGAAAGTACTGAGAGAGAACATACCTCCGCCAATGCCATTTTCATTAAAAAGGATCCAGATCCGGATCCGCCCCCCAGTTTAATCAATTCTTTCTTGCTCCATGGCCCACCTTCCTATAAAGTTACATTCAAATTCACAGAGATTTTTTCAGATATTTGTGCGGGATACTCCGAATCCGGATCCGCCCTCAAATTTTATCATTTCTTCCTTGACCCATGGCCCACCCATCAACAAAATTATATCATAATCCGTTCATAACTTTTTGAGTAAAGAAGCTAACAGACCAACAAACACACAAACAAACAAACCAGCGTCGGTAAAAACATAACCACGTTGGCGGAGGTAATAATAATAACGGTGACACCAGAAACAGTGTCACAAATCTTCTAAAGCACTCAGGTGTGGTGCTCCTCAGCATTAAGTTCCTTCACCAAGTCTCACCTGTTCAGCAAGTATCAAAACACCATCTATACAACCTTCCATCTCTACATTTTGAAACTAGAAGGCACTGACAGAGCGCATACCTCCACCAATGCCATTGCAACAAAAATGGATCTGGATCCCGATTCGTCCCCAAATTTAACCAATTCTTTCCTGGTCTATGGCCCAACATTATACAAAATTTCATTAAAATTCACTTACAACTTTAGAAATATTGTGCGGGATAATCCGGATCCGGATCGGGCCGATAATTTAATTAATTCTTCCTCGGTGTATAGCCCACTCTTCCACAAAATTCCAACAAAATTCATTCATGCCTTATAGAGTAATCATATAAACAGAAAGACAGATATACGGACAGACAAATAAACAAACCAACGCGGGGTAAAACGTAACATCCTAGGAGTACTTAACAATGAACCTATGAACATATTCTCCTGTAACTCATAGTTATACATGACCAGTCGTTTAATCAGTACGGAATGAAAAAAACGTAATGCCACATATGAAACAAACAGTTCTTTCAGATATATTGTTAACAAAAATACGATCAAGCGAAACCACCAGTTACGTGTGTAATGAAACCACCTGTCACCTGTGTATTGGAACCACCTGCCATCCGTGTAGTTATAGTATTTTGATTAAGTGTACCTCCTACCTTATTATATACTGAAAAGTCACACTCCTATCATGCTTACAGGCGTAGAGTAAATGGTGAAAATATTATGGTGAAAGAAATGATGCTTGGATTAGATGAAATGAAGTATTTTATTACTTTTCCTAATAACAGTCTCTATCATTCTACTTTTGCCGAGAAATCTGGCATTAAAGACGTTAATGAATGGAAGACCTAATCCATGTCTTCCCTAAGGTATGTAAATTCGTCTGACACCTAAAAGAAAACAGAGAAAATTTTTTCCTTAGACTATTATATTTTACTGTATAGGCTACTTTTCCTAACCATGTGTGTGTGTGTGTGTGTGTGTGTGTGTGTGTGTGTGTGTGTGTTTAAATTCATTTCTCCAAGTTTTTTTCTAATTGACATAAAATAGTCTGGGAACAACGTAAATCTTAACTGTTAACAGCAGTTCATCTGGGACAGACGTACCTCTCTCTCTCTCTCTCTCTCTCTCTCTCTCTCTCTCCTTTCACTACCCACCTTCCCCTCCTCTCTTATCACCATCTTTCCTCCTTTCCTCCATTCTGCCTCTTCTCACTCTCCATAATTATCTACCTTACTCTCTCAAGTTCCTTGCATGCTCTGTTCCCTCTTTCCCTCCCTCCTTCTGTCTCTCTTTCTCCCTGTACCCCCTTAACTCGCTCTCTACCTTCTACGTCTCCTCTTTCCTCCTCTCTCCTTCCTTCTTCCCTCCACCGTCCCCCATGTTTCCTCCACTACCTCACCTGTACTTCTGTACATTCCCCCTTCCATCTCCCCTTACATTCTCCTCGGTCTCATCTCCCTATAAAAGACGGAATCCATACCTCTCCACTTCACTCAACTCACCTTCTCTTCCATAGCAAAGAATCAGGTAACCTCATTCGTGAAGTCAGTTAATATACAACCCATGATATACGTGCTACCTCTTAAGATTTCTTCACCTCTGGGCACTTCTCGTGGTGAAAGAATGTAAAAATATCTGTTAACACTGGTTATCCTTTCACTATTACTAAGTCTTTTTTTTTATTATTATTATTAAGTACGCGTTAAAACCATCTGATTTTCTTTAGTTATGGGGAAAACTCTGCTACAGAATTGGCTAAAATCCTTGATTAACTTAGAGAAAACCGACAGCTTTCACATCCTACATCTGTTAATGTGGTCTACCCTCTGTTGATGTGGTCTACCTCGATTTTCAAAAGGCTTTTGACAGAGTTCCACACAAAAGACTCCTTCAGAAGCTAAGAGCACATGGTTTCAGTGGCAGTGTTCTCGGGTGGATAGAAGATTGGCTCACCGGAGGAAAGCAAAGAGTTGTAATAAATGGAAAAGAGTCAGACTGGATAAACGTTAGAAGTGGAGTGCCGCAGGGTTCAGTGTTAGATCCTATTCTTTTCTTAATATATGTAAATGATATTGACGAAGGATTGTGTTGTAGGATTTCAAAATTTGCTGATGATACTAAAATAGGTAACAGAGCAGATACAGCACTGCAAAGACAGGCAATTCAGAGAGATCTTGATCAACTGTTTAACTGGGCCCAAGTCTGGCAAATGAATTTCAATATTAATAAATGCAAAGTGCTAAACATTGGTAGTAATAATGTAAGAGCTAGTTATAGCATGAATAATATCCAACTTGATAGGGTAAACCATGAAAAAGACTTAGGAGTTATAATAACAAACGATTTGAAACCAAGCAAACAATGTACAGAAGCTGTGAAAAAGCCAATAAATTGATTGGATTCATAGGCAGAGCATTTGAATATCTATCTATCTATATACCTAGGCTGCTTCCCCCAAGGAAAGGGAGGTAGCCCAGACAGGACGACACACTCCCCATTTACTCATCCATTCAAACACATTCATTCGCATCTTAGCCCCAAAGGGGAGAAGGGACAGATCCTCACTGCACCATTCCGCACAAGGGTCACCTGCGCAGTGCAATCAGTGACATCCGCAGAAGGGCCTGACAGCAGAGCTGGTTTACCCCTGCCACATTAAAATAGACCCATCCCCTTACCCGCACCTGACCTGACTAACTGATCAGACCAAATGCGGGAGAATATCCCCTCAGGGCTGCTTCATCATTTATTCATTCACAGTTTCTCTCCATTTATTTCTGTCATGCACAGCCACTCTTCCTTGCTCAACAGACATCCCTCTCACATCCAGCACTCTCTTCACATTGTCCATCCATCCTATTCGTGGTCTCCCTCTCAGCTTTACACCTCTCACATCAGATCTAGTTATCTTTTTCAACAATCACTCATTATCCATTCTCTCCATATGCCCAAACCATCGCAACACCCTCTGCTCAACTCTATCAGCCATCTCCCGAACAACTCCAGTTCTCCTTCGCATTTCATCATTTCGCACTCGATCCATACTCGTCACTCCACACATACTTCTCAGACACCTCATCTCCATTACATTCAATACAAATCCGATAATATTGTCCTCACTTCGTATAATTCCTTAGTACACCTGCACTTGGAGTATTGCGTTCAATTTTTGTCACCATATTATAAAAAGGATATGGAAACGCTTCAAAGAGTGCAGCAAAGGATGACGAAGATGATACCTAGATTGAGAAATAAACCATACGAGGAACATTTAGAAGCCCTGAATCTCTTTACCCTAACTAAACGGAGGATACGAGGAGATTTAATTCAAGTATTCAAAATGCTCAAAGGACATGATAACATGGCTGTCGATAAATACTTCACAGTTGATCATTCGAATTATACTAGAGGCAATGGTCATAAAATAATTGGCAAATGATTCTAGTCGCATGAAGCTAAGCATTTCTTCTTAAATAGAGTTGTAAATATATGGAATAAATTTCCCTCCAACGTAGTAAATTGTAATACAGTACAAACCTTTAAAGGTCGCCAGGATAAGTATTTGTCGTCTAACCCCCAGCTAAATATATTTACTCCTGAATAAAACACTTGTGTATGTACGGTACAGTTTTCTATTTCATTTTATTTTACTTTTTTTAGAGCCTGGATCAAATTATTAAATGCAAATATAGTATATGCACAGACTAGGATATGCACAGATAGCCCTGAGTTAACGGTCACTACTCATACTTTCGACCTGTGATGGGCTGTTGATCCCTAAGGGTCCCTGTTAGGTAAGTGGCCACCATTGGAATTTTTCTAATGTACCAGAGATCACTACTTCAGGAGGTGACTTGAGTGCTTGTCCCGTATGGGAAAATCCTAGTCTCAGTGGAATGAATGGAGCTGGGGCCTGATTGACTGCTGCCTACCTTAACAGCACCGGGCAAGGTTGCCGCAACACCCCTGAACACCCACACTATGCACTGTGCAAATTCCAAGATGTGTCCGCAGACGCCCCGTTAACTCAACGTACCCGTACATAATGTCATACATTAGTTATTTATTTATTCGATTATTTATTTTACTCTACTAATTTCTCTTTCAGGTTATTCATGCTGGTATCTTATAGATAATGTTTTATAGAATGTAGCTTTTCCTTTTCAGTCTTTCCTATGAAATTTCCATGTCAGTTTTTCCATGCTGCATGGTGGTTTTTCCCACTTTTTCTTGCCAGTTTTAACTGGAGAATTTAGAGGCGGGGGGAGCCTTATTGCTTTACTATCCTTATCCTTCAGCATGTAGAGTTAGATCTCGTAGTCATAGTCTACTTTGTAACAAACAGCCTCGAAAGGACCATAAGGTCTGTTGCTGTTTGCTTTCCTTTGTACGCCTTTGTACACCTTTGTAAAATAAGTTACTATTATTGTGTAAATTTGCGGCATAAAATCTCGATGACACTTTGCTAATCACTCACTCAGGATCTATAGCCACAATTTTATTACCATACCCTCTTGGTAATATTCAGAAAAATTCACCTGATGGGCTAAAGCTAAGCAGATTACATTTCTTCTATAAACTGATTTTTTTTTCCCGCTCAGTATCTTTTAACAGGAAAACAGCTTTATCGAAGAAATTAAAAAAATATATACCGGGAGTTCTTTGATCCTTGGTTGGGGGCGCGCCACATTTCCTATGCCATATTTCCTACAGGACACATCTACAAATTTAGACGTTTTTAGAGTAGTGACATATTTCCTACAGAGATACAGCATATCTCCTACACACAGTAGGTGTTGGAAATATGCTGGGTACTAAGTTGTTATGTAGGAAATGTGCTTGACACTTGTTTTTATGTGTAGGAAATATGACCGCCTATGTGTAGGAGCTGCGGCAGTATGGTGCATCCGGCATAACATGAAGCATTACAATGGCACTTTTTTATTTCTCACTAAAACATACGTATATAAAATGAAACATTACAATGGCACTTTTTAAATGAAAACCTCAAGCCTGTCATGAATGGCAGTACGACAAGTGGGACATCTTGCAGGATTGTTATTATCTGCTGCTGACACAAGGATAGTTATGCAATCTGCACAGGAGGAAGCGTGTCGGCAGGGCAGAAGAACAACTGTCCTTTTCCTTCGCCTTAGGCAGATGCTGCACCGAAGGTCGGGAGGAACATCTTGTGCATCAGCTCCGTTGTTGTCAGGGCCCTGATGCTCATCCCCACTTTCATCAGCACTCTCATCAGCACTGTCTCCAGGAAGTTGAAATGATGAAACAGAGCTATCAACTGTGTAAGCGACAGCATTGATGTATTGGGTCAATGTGTATGTTCCAATCTGTAATTTTTCTTTCAAGTTCTGCCTGTGCTCAATATTTCTAACAAACTTCTCCTTTTTCTGACGAGTGATGTCCAAGCCAGCATCCACACGTTCAGTGTCCTTAGTTGTGTCTGTTATCAGATTATTCAGATGTGTTAGGAAAGTGTAGATGTTTGGCTTGTGCTGGCGGACAATGGCTTTCAGTCTGCTGTGATATAGCTCTGCATCATTGTTAGTTCCACGAGAAAATTCGAAGACAGATATCCGTTGTGGAGTGACTTTTCGAATCCAGTACGCTGTGATGTAGGTTTTGAATGCAGTAATTTTTGCCTGGGAATGATCATTCATGTCAAAATTTTCTTGGAACAGAGAGTCAACTGCTTCATGCATCCGATTGGCTGGCACATAACTTAGTCATGATCTTTTTGACCCACTGCTTGTTGTCGTTGTAAAGTTCAGTTAGCCCCAGTTTCTGAATTTTCCGGTACAGGTTTTGTGAAAAGTGGAACTGACAGCCTCCTATCTGAACCTGAGGCCAGCCACAGCGAATTGCTTTACCAGAACTGCTTTCAAAATCACCCATTGCTTGTTCGGGATTCAGGTTGAAGATGAGTTCCTTCAATTTTTGGATTGTGAGATCATACAACTTTTGAGACTTTGAGGTCATCAAATGAAGATGAGTGGGAATGAATGACCTTTGTAAAAGCCAAGCAATGTGAAGAGCTGGTAGAAGAGTGCAGGCACAGTGTAAAAAGTACCGTCAAAATTCCATTCCTTAATTGTGGTCATCTATGGTACCAGAGTTAGAGAGTAAAAAATCATTGTCAAATGACCACTTCCTGATCTGTGATAACAGATTTGAGGTTTCCGTTAAAGACCTGGGCCTCTGGGTTTTCTAGAATGTTGGCACACTCCTCTGCAGTGTGTGGTTGCCTCGGTTGAATTCGGCTCTTGGCTCGAAGCATGCTGCTCTCTACAGATGAGAAAGACACATCTGCTCCATGTGGGTGATGTCTTGTTACCCCCCTGAAGATCTCGGAGTTGCTGGTAGAGCCCACTTCCTCAGTAGCCTTCCTCTTGAGAGTGTTCCTCAGATTTGTTGCAGCAAAGTCGGATGCTTCATGATTGTGACCTTGCGTTGCTCTGATGACACCAGTTGTCTGTAAAATATGACTGCCTAATAATTCGAACAACACCTCACACCACCACCACCACCACCACCACCACCACCACAGAACAACACCTCACACCACCACCACCACCACCACCACAGAACAACACCTCACACCACCACCACCACCACCACCACCACCACCACCACCACAGAACAACACCTCACACCACCACCACCACCACCACAGAACAACACCTCACACCACCACCATAGAACACCTCACACCACCACCACGGAACACCTCACACCACCACCACCACCACCACCACAGAACAACACCTCACACCACCATCACAGAACAACACTTGTGCATAACTTAGATGGCGCTAATTATTAGATGGCCTAAATTATTATTTTTTATCAATATGCCGCGTACAAATAGTAAGTAATTGTCAATAAATACAGGAATATAAGCACCTCAGTAATTTTGTACTCAACATGTTGATTAAATCTCACCAAGCTCCCGGTCTATAACATTTTACAACAATTTTTACCTCCGACAATACGGCTCTTCCTCCACATTTCGGGTGCTGAATGCAACGCAGGTACAGTTTGTTGTTTCTGGACACATTTCGGAGGTACCGGAATCCAGAGTTGTCTTTGTAAACCACTGCATTGAAGCGGATGTTCCCCTCAATACTAGCCATGCTTGGTCCAGTAGCAGTGGAGTACAAGGTTCAGAAATGCCGTCTGTCACGTCAAATGGAGAAACAAATACTGCTGGATCCTTGTAGGATATGTGACAGAACAGATTTTTGAGTGTAGGATATATGCTGATCTCTGTAGGAAATATGTCACTACTCTAAAACTGCTAAATTTGTAAGAGATGTGCCCTGTAGGGTACTCAGTTTTTGTGTAGGAAATGTGCTGGATACTGTTTTTGTGTAGGAAATATGACCACCTATGTGAAGGATATGTGGCAGTACTCCAATTATTGTAGATCTGTAGGAGAAGTGACTACGCCCCGAAATTGGAATTCACGATGGAGAGATGACAATTTTAGGCCAACTTAGAGAAAAGTAATGCCAAGTGAACCAAGGGGTTAACACTAGAAAATGATGTTAGAGAAAGGATGTAACGACGATGCTTTGTCCTATCCTACCACTGAGCCGCGTGAAATAAGCTGCAAAAAGATGTAAATCTGGGACAAATTAATGTTAAAAATATTATAAGCACTTAACTTTGATAATTCTTCACTCCTTGCCCACGCTTCCTCCAGTTTCTGTCTCCATTCCCACACTTACTCCCCACTCAACCCTCACGCTCCCTTCCCATGCCTGCCTTACCACTTCCCAATTCACTGCTCACTCATCCCTCACTATCCGTCCCCTTACATGCCTTGCCACTTCCACACTCATTCCTCACTCATTCCCCATTCTCCCTCTTTTTACATTCCTTCCCGACTATCAGAGACATTAGTCACTCATCCCCCATTTTACCTCCCTTTACATTCCTTCTCCACTTCCACATACACACACACTCCCCACTCATGACCCACTCTCTCTCAACATACCACTTCCCATTTCACTCCTCACACATCCTTCATTCTCCCTCCCCTTACTTGCGTTCATTAATATCCCACTTACTCTCCACGCTCCCTCACTTCACCAACCTTCCCCACTCCCACAATGAATCTCTCGCTTTCCCCTACAGGCACCACCACCACCACCACAACCACCATGCGGACGCGCCCTTCTCAGCCTCTTCGTCATGGGTCTTCTGGCCGGAGGAAGTGAGGCATTGAGTTTACTGCCCTGCAGCGGGTCCACCGTCTTACCTGACGTTGTTCTTCCTGGGTTTCGTTAGTGGCTGTGTTTTGGTTGCCGTCTGAAGATCACTCTCATTCGCTGGTTCTCCTTTTAACATGCATATTGATTCACACAGGCATTCGTACACCCGCTGGTATCAGATGATATCAGATATAAAACACACACACACACACACACACACACACACACACACACACACACACACACACACACACACACACACACACACACACACACACACACACACACACACACACACACACTCCTACATCCCTTCAGCAATATTTATTGTATTGTATGATTCACTTACACATATCATTCACACAGGCACCAAACCTAACGCAGCTGAAAGAACGTTTCTACTATATACTCTCACTCCCTCAGTCTTAATTAACTCCCACAGACATTCACACTCGATTCACCCAATGCAGGTTCACTCATACTCCAAGGGTCCATCTCACTCACTCATTAACTCAGTACCCGCTTATGGAGACTGGTGAAAGACAGTTTCACCGACGTTCTAACTCAGGATCATTCTTCTAGTGTCACAAGCTTACTATTAAGAAGTTACTTTATTTGCAATATTTTACTAGTAATGGATGGGTCGAATCTACCAAAACTTGCATCACATAGTACACTTAGATTTTTATTCCTATGCTCTAAAGTCTAAACCATTCACAACGCCAAAGCAGCATATGGGGAATAGCCTTTCTTCCTCTCTCTGCCTCCCCTCTCTTTTCCGTTTATCTTAGTCTTTTCCGTTCTTCCTTTGCCTCCACCTTACCCTGCTCTTCTACTAACACTGTCCTTAACTCTCCACAGTCAAAGCATTAGGTGAAGGAGAAATTCACTACCTCCAACTGTCTAGCAATTCCTCTCCCTCTTTCTCCGTCCTTCCTGTTTCCTTCGCTGTCTCGCTCTTTCCCCCTCCCTCTGTCAGATGCCTTCCCTGCCTCCCCCTTTTCTCCCCGCATCTAATAACTATATTCTCCGAACCCTCTACAGTTGAAAATACTACGTACGGGACCACTTCTGTTACCCACGTGAAAGGTGAACTTGTTAGGCTGCCTCCTGAAACTTGACATACTCTGCGGAGACCTCACCCAAGACCTGCTGGAGAATACAATCAAACTTTTGATAGAGTCCCTCGAAGAACTGAGACTGCAAGTGAAGTTGCACCTTGTCGGTGAAATTACCCGTAATGTCGCTCTGTTTTGCTCTCTCCTACTGTCACTCGTTTTACACTGATTTCATAATGTCACTCCCTCTTTCTTTCGTTGATTTTCATAATGTCACTAAATTTAAGCTGATTTTCATATTATCATTCTGTTTTACGTTGAGTGTGATACTGCCACTTTGTTTTACGCTGATTTTCATTTTGTCACTCTGTCTTTACGCTGATTTTGATATAGTCACTCTGTGTTACGCTGTCTCTCATACCACAGCTTTATGTTATCGTGATTGCTTTAATCTGGCTCTCATACCCATGCTATATGTTATGCGATTAGCTCCCATACCTTAGCTTTATGTTGTGCGATTCTGTTTTCCTCCGACTCTTATATCCTGGACATTTATGAAATTTTGTTTCACTCTGGCGCCAATACCATACTTTTATTTTATGTGATTCTGTTTTTCTCTGGTTTATATTACTTTCGTGGCAGTACAATGACTTTATTCTACTCTCACTACATGTTACTCAATCCAGGTTGGTGGTGCCGAATGCAGGAGAAAGCAACTTCAGCATCTCTCATTCTGTTTCTCAGCTGTCTCTTTAATCTATCTATCTATCTATATACCTAGGCTGCTTCCCCCAAGGAAAGGGAGGTAGCCGAGACAGGACGACTCACTCTCCATTTACTCATCCATTCAAACACATTCATTTGCATCTTAGCCCCAAAGGGGAGAACGGACAGATCCTCACCGCACCACACCGCACAAGGGTCAACTGGGCAAATGCAATCAGTGACATCCGCAGCAGGGCCCGACAGCAGAACTGGTTTACCCCTGCCACATCATAACAGACCCATCCCCTTACCCGCACCTGACCTGACTAGCTGATCAGACCAAATGCGGGAGAATATCCCCTCAGGGCTGCGTCATCACTTATTCATTCACAATTTCTCTCCATTTATTTCTGTCACGCACAGCCACTCTTCCTTGCTCAACAGACATCCCTCTCGCATCCAGCGCTTCTTCACACTGTCCATCCATCCTATTCGTGGTCTTCCTCTCAGCCTTACACCTCTCACATCAGATCTAGTTATCTTTTTCACCAATCGCTCATTATCCATTCTCTCCATATGTCCAAACCATTGCAACACCCTCTGCTCAACTCTACCAGCCATCTCCCGAACAACTCCAGTTCTCCTTCGCACTTCATCATTTCGCACCCGATCCATACGCGTCACTCCACACATACTCCTCAGACATCTCATCTCCATTACATTCAAACTTTTCCTCTCTGCTACACCCATATTCCATGTTTCAGCCCCATATAATGCAGTCGGTACCACAACACCCTCATACAGCCTTCTCTTTACATCCATTCTAAGCGAACGACATTTAAACACTTTTTTCACTCCTCCCAGCACCTTTCCTACTTCATTTATTCTAAACGTCACTTCTGCATCTATTCTTCCATCCACAGCAACATGTGACCCTAGATATTTAAAACAATCTACCTCCTCAAGCAACTCACCATTCAAAACTATATTCATCCCCCTACCATCTATCAACCTCGTACACTTCATCACTTTACTCTTATTCTCATTTACTTTCAATTTCCTCCTTTCACACACCCTTCCAAACTCCTCTACCAACTGTCTCAATCTCTCCTCTGAATCAGTCACCAGTGCAGTATCATCTGCAAACAGCAGCTGCTTCAGATTCCACTCTCCTCCATCAACATTTACCAGACTCAGACCACCTAAAACTCTTGCATTCACCTCCCTTACAACACCATCCATGTAAATATTAAACAACCAAGGCGACATCACACATCCCTGTCGCAGCCCCACTCTCACGGGAAACCAATCACTCACAGCATTTCCCACTCTTACACACGCTCTACTATTTACATAAAAACTTTTCACCCCTTTTAGTAACCTACCATCAAGTCCATACAATCTTAAAACAGTCCACAAAGCCTCCCTATCAATTCTATCATACGCTTTCTCTAAATCCATAAATGCCCAAAACACATCCTTGCCTTTCGCTAAATACTTTTCACACACTTGTCTCACAGCAAACACCTGATCAACGCATCCCCTCCCTCTCCTAAAGCCACACTGCTCATCACTAATCACTCCCTCTGTACCCTCTCTCTAACTCTCATAATTAACACTCTACCATACACCTTACCTACAACACTCAACAGACTTATACCCCTAAAGCTAGTACAATCATACTTATCACCCTTGCCTTTATACAACGGGACCACACAAGCACTTGCCCAGTCAATTGGCACCATACCTTTCTCAAAGCACACATTCAACAATCTTACTAACCAGTCAACAATAGTCACTCCACCACCCTTCAGGCATTCCACAGCACACCCATCCATACCTGCAGCTTTCCCTGTTTTCATCTCCTTTACTGCCTTCTCCACTTCTTCCTTCGTGATCAAAGAATCATTCAACTCTCCCAACACATTTATTCCTTGCACCCTTCCATCCGCCACAATCTCAGCCACCCTTTCCTCCTCTACATTTAACAATCTTTCAAAATACTCTGCCCATCTCTTCCTTACTGCATCCATCTCAATTAACATCCTTCCATCCTCTGCTTTTACTCGTTCTTCCTTCCCAGACTCTCCCTTTCGCACCCTTTTCACCTCCTTCATTCCAATTTGCTTTATACCAAACACACTTCTCACACTCCTGGATGGTCACACCTCTAGTTAAAAATCTGTTTTAACACTATTCTTCCTCCTTCGGCTAGACTTCATCATTTCCCTCTTTAATTCCCTTTCTGATCTGTATACTGTCGTCAGTCTCCCACCATATCTTCTCTCTATTGGCTATATCATTACATACCCTGATCTGCCCATTCCATTGAACTACGTCTACTTTAACTCGTCCATGGTCTTTCAAGGTCTTTCAGTGTCCCCTTTTTACTCTGCTGTCATGTAACTCCACATAAAAACCTGGAGAACTTCATCACCAGCACTTCCACGTTTTCTCGGTCCCCAGTATTCAAAGATCGATGCTTGCATCAATACAGAACCGTCAGGGTCACTTTGCTTTCCTACCTTGACCCCTTCCTCCCATGCTTCAGAGTACCTTAATATAATTCTTCCCCTACCCTACGACTTACTTCAGGTCCCTTGGTTCTGTCTGGTGCTTTGGCCACTTTTAAATTCCTACAATGCTATATTTCCTCCTATTCTCTCGCTTTCAAACTTACATAGCGTTCTACTCCATCTGTTTGTTAGATGTCGTCAACTCGGCTTTTATTGTATTCGCTAAACTTCTTCCCTTTAGTATGATGACTCATTTTCAGTTCAGTCTGGCAAACTGGATTCATCAAGTAGTTCAGTGTGGCGAATCTGTTTACAGGCAAATTTTTTGTTTGTGGTGTGGTAAATCTTTTAATCTTCCTACTAATTTGTTTTTATTTGTGGTATGGCAGATTTTTTAAATCTTCCAACTAGTTTGTTTTTATTTGTGGTGTGGTAAAACTTTTTAATCTTCCTGTTATTTTTTTATTTGTGGTGTTGTAAATCTTTTTAGTTTTCCTGCTACTTTGTTTTTATTTGTGGTGTGGTAAATCTTTTTATTCTTCAGGCTATTTTGTTTTTATTTGTGAGATGTAGAGTTAAAATAATGATAAGATAATAACTATGTCGATGACGAAGATATTACATTGATTCCTAAAGAACAACAGTGAGAAAGGTTTATTCTCTCTAAGTCACACCCCCCTCCAACATTCCCCCACACGGCTCACCTGCCTAGCCCTGCCATCTCATCCTCAAAATTACGCTGCCCTTTCCTGCCTTCCTCTTCATTACCCTGCCTTGCATTCCTCTTCATTACCCTGCCCTGCATTCCTCTTCATTACACTGCCCTGTCCTGCTCTGCCCTGCGCCTTGTAAAACATCAGGCAGCTTCTCTGATCACTTGATCTAATCGACCCTCTCCCCTTCCTCTACCACAGTCGACACACCACCTGGGGTGAAGTTGGATATCTTGGGACAAATCACTGGCCTTGACAACCTTGTGCAGGTCATCCTGTGTCTGCCGTCGAAGCTTGGCATGCTGAGTAGGACTTACATATAGATATAGAAGTGATGGAGAGAGAGAGAGAGAGAGAGAGAGAGAGAGAGAGAGAGAGAGAGAGATTATCTGATATTTTTTATTTTATAGAAATAATAAAATGTATTAACATACGAACCTTACTTTCACAATCATCATCACTCTTTTGTGTACATTTTACTTTAAATGTTACATTGTAGTTGTTATAAACAGAAAAAAAATCCATAACCCCTATAACTTATCTCTAATCTGAAAAAACATCCATAAAGCCGGGTAACTTTTTTTTTTTTTTTTCTCTCTCTCTCTCTTTCTCTTTCTCTCTCTCTCTAACCTGAAAAAAATATCCATGACCCCAACAACTTATCCCTCTCTAACCTGAAAAAAAAAATCCAAAAAGAACTACCGGTATAACTTCTCTCTAACATACAAAAAAAAAAAAAAGATCCATAACCCTTGTAACCTCTCTCTCTCTCTCTCTCTCTCTCTCTCTCTCCTGAAAAAGATCTATAAGCCATATAGATTATCTCTCTATTCTGAAAAAAAGATCCATAACTCCTATAACTCTCTCTCTCTCTCACACACACACACACACACACACACACACACACACACACACACACACACACACACACACGGCTCGTCGAGTTCCTCTTATGCTTGCTTGGTTCAATTGGTGGAAGTCTTTCTCCGTGAACACATGGAACCCGCTGAACCGACCTGAACCCACGTGAACCGGAACCAGGACCAATCTCCATTCTGTGTGTTTGTGTGTGTGTGTGCGCGCACGAGCGTGTATGCGAATAAATCCAAAGAAGCATCTTTCATTGTTTTTATTACCTGACTAATACATAGATCATACATATTTTTTTTTTTTACCCAGTTCTGAATAATGGTAATTTAAGTGATAAAAAGTATCATATGAAATCATTTCCACTGGAACTATAAGGAATGGTAATGTATAAATATATATAACACCCTTTTCAACATAACCCTTAATGGTAGTTCTTCGAGGAAACACTGTTTTGTCTTGGTGTTGAAGCCTGTGCATTCCAGTCATCAAAGGAACTATACTGATCAGGTGCAACCACACTGGGAAGTTTCTTTACTAGGGATCAGATGAAAAGTGTTCCCCTGACACTGAGTGCCTGAACTGGACATACGAGGCACCAACTCAAATATTTTTCTAGTAGTTTACCATCTTCCAGTCTACCAGGTTCTTTTCATTGGATAGGGAAGCAGTTGAGAGACGTTCCTATGAGCGGTTAGCGAAGTTGCCAGGCCATATCGATGCCACCACGTGAAGGGGTCCCTCACAAGCACCAGCATTTTTCTAAACGACAATGACGAGTTCCGTCAAACCATGGTCCTTAATCTTCTGCAGCGAAGCGGCAGATGACCTTGGCGTTGTCAGCCCTGATCCGGAGAAAGAGGTCTCAAGAATATGGGGATTTTTACAATCCAGTGGCGGCCTTTGGAAACGAAACCTTGAGATGAGCAGTCGGCATGAAGAGTCCGGTCGTCTCTCCTGTTTTTCTCTCCACAAACTTTGAAAGTTAGTGAGGTGAGTCCGGAGCAACTGACAATGACGACACTGCCTGGCACATATAATATCATCAGTGTCGGCTGCTGCGGGTTTACCACACTGAGGCGAACGAAGTCGTTGTACAGGAAACGTAGGAGTGTTCAGAATGACATGGAAAAATATTGATAGATGTCCCGTGGAACGAGAAAAAAAGAACCCTTCTTTAAAGCGGAGCAGACGAAAGTAGGATATAAAAGCAATCGAAAATCACAATTTTTCATGCAAGGAAGAAACAACCAAAGACTAAAAACCCCAGGAGTTCTTCTTTAAAAGGAAAGCAACGCACTACAATGCAAAGATCCGCTTATTCTGCGATGTGACTGGGGCCACAGACAAAGGAAAATACGGGGTGAAAAAGGCACTTCCGGAGCAGACCTGCTGCATACGTGAATGACTGAGAGAATCGGTTAACTCTTGCATTAGACAGCTGGACAGAGAAAGAGGTGAGAGTATGCTGCCAGAAACGTGCTACACGCCTGCCAGACTGGATGAAGGGTGCAAGTAGATGTTTCACAAAATCACTGAAAAAACGACAGTGCAGAGATAGAGATACAACACCGCAGAGAAGTGATAGAGGTTGATGGGAGTCAGTGAGAGAGGGGATGTTAACAGACGATAAGCCTTTGACTCCATCCTGTTTGCAAGAACTGTATGTGGGGAACGACTCCAACCCCAAACATGCTAGATGTACTCCACACACGGGCGAATAAGACCCCTATACAAAGTCAACAGTTGTGTAGTATAACAAAAACACGGAGTCGGTTGAGTTCAATTAATCTCTTGGAAGGAGATTTTGCACGGGTTGTAGCATGACCTTTTCAAGAATCGTAGCGAAAGGAAACCCAAGGATATTAAGAGACAATGACGGAGTGAGCTGTGGATTTTTAAATATTAAACGATACTCCTGTGGAAGATTTTAACGGAACGGTGGGTGTAGATACTGTATTTCTGATGAATAAGTAGGTGTATATATATATATATATATATATATATATATATATATATATATATATATACAGTATATAAAACCAATCAAAAAAGATTGTCAAGTCAGAAAGCAGTAAGCCACAGCTTCATCACACATTTACAGAACTGAAGAAACGGACACCAAAACAATCATTTAGGAAAGTGAAGGAAGATGTCATCTGAGTGAGAGTGGACGGGGATAAATATGCAGTTCAGAGAAATCTCTGATGAACAGTAGGGAGAGAGCTGGTGACAGGACAGAGCACTGAGAAACACCATTATCGATAGTTTTAGAAGACGAATACAGGCAGTCTACAATAGCAGCTACAGAACGACGACAAAGGAAACTTGAGATGTAGGTACAAACAGGGAAGAAACCATGAAAGTATACTTTGGAAATCATCAATTTTTGCAGAACTCGGTCGATAGCATTGGCTACGACACGTGCAATGGCAAAGGTTTCGAAACAGTCCCAAAAGGAGGATGGCCAAAAATCATAAGGTAAGGTGTACGAGTACATCACCGGTGGAACATCCCTAACAGAAAAATATTCATGAGAGGGCAATGCTTCAGAATCATCTAGTTAAACATACTTTACAAATACAAGATGCTGAGGTTATTGGGCGATACTGTGAGGGTTAGGAACGACCCCCCCTTTTAGGATGAGGTTGAATGAAAACAAACTTACAGCAAGAAGGTAAGGCACAAGTTGACAGACATAGGCAAAAGAGTTAACCTAGACAGGGTGCCAGCACAGACACAGCTCCTGAGAGCAACAGGAGGTACCTCATCAGGTCCATACAGTGAGCGCAGAAAATACAATCCCTGAAGAAATTTTAATGACAGGCATCATGATGTCAGAGGGGTAAGAAGATGGAGGGATGGCACCGGAATCGATCAAAGTGGATATATATATATATATATATATATATATATATATATATATATAAACACACACGTGTGTGTGTGTGTGTGTGTGTGTGTGTGTGTTTGTGTAGCCAGGAACACAATATCACAACACCACATCACAATCACCATGTCACACCATACCTAATATAACAGTATGTAGCACTCCACACACCCATTTTTATCTCACGTACAACCATTACTTTTGAAGACTATTTGGTTGTCTGGCAGAGCAAGAATGAATTAATAAGCACGTCATCGTACTGAATGGGTTTACAACACACAGTACGACCTTGCGCAACATCACATGCTTCCCCTCTCTTCTTACTCTCCTCTTCTTGTCTCCTCTGTACCTTACAATCACCCTTTTCCTTCTTTCCAACCTCTACTCTTCCTTCTTTATGTCTCGCCTCAGTTCTAACTCTCACATCTCCCCTTCCTTTATCTCCATCCTCCCCCCTCCACAAATTCATTCCATTATTCTTCATCTTTCTTTAATTTATTCATCTATCTACTCCCCTTCTTTCCCGTCATTCTCTTTCCTTCTCCCCTCATCTCCCCCATCTCCCATCTACCATCTCCATCTTCATTCCCGAGTCCCTCTTACTTCTCCCATTTATTCATGTCACCACTCCCTATCCTTTCACCATCTCTCTCATCTTTCTCCATCCTCTTCCTCGTTCCCCTCCCTCTCTTCTCACACCACACAACGCACATCACTGGTATTATTGCTCATTTCTGAACTAGTTTGAAGTTTCAATTTAAACTATGTAATTTCATGAATATATTCCTACATGCATCTTGTGCAGTTTTTGTGACCTCAGTATTACAAAGGCCTTGTAGCTTTATAAATGGTTTTAAATAATGGTAATAACTAACAATTTTCTTTTACAGAAATCTAAAGAAACACACGAAAAATCTGTAGTAGTCCAAATAATAATAAAATAACACTATTCAGATTTTCAATGTAATCACTAGAGGTACTTCTTTAAAGGAACACAAGCTTGCAGTGGCGAGGAAGCTTGTGCATCTCATTCATCAGTGGAGCTATACTAGTCTGGTGCAGCCATTCTAGACAGGTTCCTTGTTAAGCATCACAAGAAAAATCTTACCTCGCAGTAAGTGGCTGACTTGGCCCCGTGAGCAATCAGCTCACACCTTAACAAATACAACTAGTTCTGTCAAATCATGGGCCACAGTTCTTAACAGCAATGGAGAAATTGACCATAATGGGATCAAACCTACTCTGGAGCAAAGGGTGCGAATAATGTCTATGTTTCTCAATCTAGCCACCTTTGGAAACTAAATCATGGGACTTGAAACATCCTCAGTCTTGCTTGTGAAGCTAAGATGGTTCTCCTTATCAGGGATGCGAGTAATGTAAACAAAGATATCACAGGTCTTAGTGAGGTAACGACACCTGGTGAGGCATTTGTAGGACTGTCTGATATTTATGTCTTGTGAAGCAAATGCAAACATGAAACTATGCAACACGGTTAATGATTTCTGGTCAGTAACCACTTAAGTGGTTAAGATGCAAATGACTTTAGTCAAAGGTAAATTAAACAAAAGGAGACCTAATGATATGAAAGAGGAGAAAAAAAGATACACAAGAAATATAATCCAAGTATATGTTTCAACGTCTGCTTATAAGGTCGAGGAGAGAGGAAATTTTATTGAGACGAAAAAGAAACCCTGATAAGAATAAGACCTGGCATATGTTCGTGATAGGAGACTTAAAACTTAAGGCAAGTAAAAAAAAAGGACTTGGGTTATCAGAATATTTAAAAAGCTCTGTTAATGAAATTTAAGGTGATTAATGCCTTCCTTCAATACAAGCAGTGTAGGAAGTGGATTTGGAATGGACAACATGGTGAAACAAAGAATGACATAGAGTTCACCTTCACTGGCAGAACACACGCTGGTACAGAGACGAATAAAACTGCACTGAACAGGGTATATGTAAGACGTAGACATGAAGAAAGGGGGGTTACTTGGTACCGGATCTCACAAGAGAGGAGAGCTTAATC
This sequence comes from Coenobita brevimanus, assembly GCF_032717465.1. Taxonomy (NCBI): domain Eukaryota; kingdom Metazoa; phylum Arthropoda; class Malacostraca; order Decapoda; family Coenobitidae; genus Coenobita; species Coenobita brevimanus. The sequence continues at coordinate 27,510,369 of NC_137032.1, read as the reverse complement.
CGATGTGAATTGTCATATCCTGGGGCGGTGAGGGAGAATTAGTTTGTTAGCTCAGCGTATATATTAGCAGTTGATGGGTGAAATAGACCACGACAAAGAGCAATTGAAAGAACAATTAATGAAAACAGGAACAGAACACCTGTACAAGTAGGAGGAAAGAACATTCTAAAGAGCAACAACAAACTCTCTGATAGTTCAAAGGAATTTGTACAGAAAAGTGAGAACGTTATAGAACGAACAAGAGCTCTCGCAACTGCAACAGACCAAAAAATTTATGAAAAAGAAATGAGGATTCCCGAAAGTACAACTCGAGCAGGGTTGAAGAAAATTCAGGGAATTTTTAAATTCGAAAGGAACCAGGTGGATGCTTGGCACGAGAAGAAGCTGAATGTCTCCTCTGAAAGATGATACTAGAAGGAAAAAAAAAAATTGATCAATAGTGATCTGAATACAATATTTTTCTTTCAAACTTTACAGGAGTAATATTATGACTGAGGATGCAGTCCATGATATGAAAATGGTGGATATAGTAATTCCCAGCAATACAACTAAAGTAAACAGAGTCTTAGCGGGAATGAATATAGATAAAGCAGAAGGTGAAGACGATCGTACCAAGGATGTTATTAAGGATACAGGTGACTGCAGTGAACGAAAGATAAAGCCTTTTTACGAGATATTTAGAGTAAAAATTAATAAAATATATGAATTAGCTCTGCTATAGACGCAGACCAGCAAAGTGAACAAACTGGATTGTTTCGTAGCTACGCTACTGTTGATCATATTATATTTATTTACCAGGTAGCTACGATAACTTTCAGTTATGAAGAGTTTCGTGGATAAGAGGAAAAAGTAGCCAATGTGGACAGGTGAAATGCCTGGCACAGCACACAGTAGACGGACAACCAGGGCAACGGAGATGCAAGCCCGACAGGTGTGAAAGGAAAAGCTAGACAAGGAGGAAAATGGAGATATGAAATGGGGAAATTTGCTGGTATTCGTTGGACCAGGCTAATAGCTAATAGTGCAGGACGGGATGGAAAAAGATGAGAGAGATGTTCGCCCTGCAGTGGACTGACTGACGCTGCTGTTGGATGTGTTTGTGTGTGTGTGTGGGGGGGGGGGGACTTATGCTATGCTAGTGTTTAATGTGTATCTAAGCTCGTCTATGTGGGAAGCCACACTTGCTCCAGACATGTGATCGACAAAAGGAAACGAGGCTCAGGGGTCCGTCCGACTTTAAGACTCCTATAATGCAGCGGCTCTAACCCGGTGCGTCGCTTCGTCTGGTCGATAGCATGTTTTGAACAAGTGTCCGCACCTAACACCAGCTTGCAGGTTTCTGCTCCGTATACTTATACATGTGTTCTTCCTTCCACAGGCATACCGTGGGCAAATGATTCACGCCACTCCAGCAGATGTTTATTAACTTCATTACCTTAAGAAATACTTTCCTAAATACATGAGCCATATCTTAACATTTAGCCAATTACAGGAGTAATTGGCAGTGTCAGATGTGTTAATGTGTCGGGAATTATTAATAAGAAGAGTATATCTGCGAGAGAGTGAGGCATAGATGAAAAAGATGCGCGAATAAAGAGTATTTAGGTGTGTGGGAGGAGGAGGAGGAGGAGGAGGAGGAGGGAATGAACGTCACAAGTTAGTGGAGTTCGTATGGAGCGGCAGACTCTGACTATAAATGATTAATTATATAATAATAATAATAATAATAATAATATTTAGATGATGTTGAAGACGTACAAGAACGCACGTAACCATCATTATTCTTCATAAAAACAACAATAATAATAACAATAACACAATCAATCATTTTCACCATGATCATTTTCACTATGATCATAATCATCATCATCATAATCATCATCTTTATCATAATAATAATAATGATGATGATAATAATAATAATAATAATAATAATAATAATAATAATAATAATAATAATAATGTTCATAATAACAATAATAATAATAATAATAATAATAATAATAATAATAATAATAATAATAATAATAATAACAATAATAATAATAACAATGATGATAATAATAATTTCGAGGTCAACTGTAGTCGAGTGTCACAAACCTTCTAAAGCACTCAGCTGTGGTGTTCCTCAGGGTTCTGTTCCTTCACAGAGTCTCTCTCCTATTCATCAAGTATCAAAAAATCATCTTTACATCCTTCCCTCTTTACATTTTGAAACAATGAACCTATGAACATATTTTACAGGAACTCCTCATAGTTATACATGGCCAGTAATTTAATCAGTACGTCATGAAAAACTTTATGCCACATACGAATTAAACAATTCATTCACAAATATTCACCTAAAAAAACACGATAAGGAACAGTCAAAGTGAAACCACCTGTCACTTGTGTAATTAGACTATTATGATTAACTGGATTTGTTACCTTATTACATACAGAGAACTCACACTCCTGTCACACTTACAGGAGTAGTATAAATAACGAAAATACTATGGTAGCAGTGCTGATCGATGGACTAGGTGAGACGAGATATTTTATTACATTTTTCATCAGAATAGTCTTTATTTTTATACTTTAGCTGGGAAATCTGGCAGAAATGAGCTAAATGAGTGCAAGATCTAATCCATGTATTTCCTAAGGTATCTAAAATCTTCTGCGGATACCTATAATAAAACAAACAAAAAATCTTTATGAGACTATAATGTCCTATCATGTAGTTTCCTAAACCCTGTGGGTGTGTGTGTGTGTGTGTGTGTGTGTGTGTCTGTGTGTGTGTGTGTCTGTGTGTGTGCGTGTGTGTAGATTCTTTTCTCCAACTTTTTTTCTTACTGAGATAAAACAGTCTGGGAACAACGTAAATCTCAACTAGCAACAGCAGAGCACCATGCAAAGAGGTTCCTCTATGTGACTGACTCTCTCTCTCTCTCTCTCTCTCTCTCTCTCTCTCCTTCCACTACCCACCTTCCCTTCCTCTCTATCACCGTTTTTCCTCCTTTCCTCCATCCCAGTCTCTTTTCACTCTCCCTAATTATCGCCCTTCCTCTCTCAAGTCTTTGCATGTTCTGCTGCCCCTTTCCCTCCCTCCGTCTCTTTCTTATCGTATCCCCTTAACTCGCTCCCTCCCTTCGCCGTCCCCTCTTTCCTCCTCTCTACTTCCTTCTTCCCTCTACCTCCCCCCATCCTCCCCCCATCACCTCACCTTTACTTCTGCACATTCCCCCTTCCCTCTCCCCTAACCTTCTCCTCTCTCATCTCCTTATAAAAGACAGAATCCACAACTCTCCACTTCACTCCACTCATCTTCTCTTCCACAGAAAGAAATCAGATAACCTCATTCGTAAGGGTAATTCAGATACATCCCAGTTTATACGAGCTACCTCTTAAGATTTCTTCACCTCTGGGCACTTCTCGAGGTGAAAGAATGTAAAAATCTCTATTAAAACTGGTTATCCTTTCACGACTACTAAGTCCTTCTTATTAAGTACGCGGTAAAACCATCCGATTTTTTTTAGCTGTCTGAAAATCTCTGCAACAGAATTGGCTAAGAGTCTTGATTAACTTAAGAGAAAACCGACAGCTTTCACATCCTACAGCAAAATAAGTTACAATCATTGTGTACATTTGCGGCATAAAATTTCGATGACACTTTGATAATCACTCAAGATCTCTAGCCATAATTTCGTTACCTTATTCCCTCTTGGTAATATTCAGGAAGCTTTATCTGATGGGCTTAAGCTAAGTAGATTTTGTTTCTTACATAAACTGTTTTTTTTTTTTTCGCTCAATATCTTTTAACAGGAAAACTGCTTCAATGAAGAACTTACAAAATATATGGAAAGTTGTTTGATTCTTGGTTCTCTTGGCAATTTTTTACTTTAACTTGGCCTAAATTGTCATCTGTCCATCGTGAATACTGATTTGCAGTAAGAGGTTAATACTACAGCATGATGCTAGTCACAGAAAGGACGTAACGCCGAAGCTCTGTCCTATTCTACGACTGAGCTGCGTGAAATACGCTGCAAAAAGACGTAAATCTCGGACAAATTAAGGTTAAAAGGAATATAAGCACGTAATTTTATTAACTCCCCACTCCTTGCTCACCCTTCCCTCACTTTCCATCTCCATTCCGACACTTATTCCCCACTCATCCCGCACGCTCCCTTCCCTTATCTTTCCTACCACTTCCCCACTCTCTCCCCATTCTTCTCTCACTTTCCCTCCCTTTACCTGCCTTACCCATTCCACACTCATTCCCCACTCATGTCCCATTCTCGCTCCTTTTACATTCTCCCAGATTCTCACACTAATTGCTCACTTAACCCCCATTTTCCCTCCCTTTACATTTCTTACACACACACACACACACACACACACACACACACACACACACACACACACACACACACACACACACATTCTCCCTCCCCGAACCACTTCCCCACTCACTTTTCATACATCCTTCACTTTCCCTTCCATTACTTACTTTATCAATTTCCCAATCGCTGTTTCCTCCCGTCACCTACCTTCCTTACTCCCACGCTCACTTTCTCTCGCTCTCCCCTACAGACACCACCACCACCATTACCACCACCATCACCACCATGCGGACGGCCCTTCTCGCTCTCTTTGTCGTGGGTCTTCTGGCCGGAGGATGTCAAGCACTGAAACGCTTGGAATGCATCGACCTTATAATTCTTGCTGAGTTGCTTAGTTAGTGGCTGTGTTTTGGTTGCAGTCTGACTGTCACTCTCATTCCCTGGTTCTCGTAATAACAAGTATATTCACTCACACATTCATTCGTGCACTCGCTGGTATCACACACACACACACACACACACACACACACACACACACCGCTCGCTGGCGCAGGGGTAACGTTCTCGCTTGCCATCTGGTAGACGGGAGTTCGCGCCTAGCTCAGGTTGCGAAAAGTTTCACTGACGAAGTGGGTGGTTACTGTCCCCCTTGAGCAAGGGGACGGGTGTGTGGGTGTGTGAAGGTCACAGCCTTGCCCTTAGATCGGACTATATGAGCTCTCAGCTCCCTTCCGGGAGGGTAAAAGCTGACGATCACGACCATCAAGTGATCCTGACCGACCCGGTGAATTACACACACACACACACACACACACATACACAATTCTACATACATCCCTTCATCAGGATTATTTTATTGTATTTACTGATTCACTTATATATGTCATTCACAGAGGCAACCTAAAGCAGCTTAAAGAACGTTTCTACCATAAAATACTCTCACTCCGTCAGTCTTAATTAAATCCCACAGACACTTGCACTTGCTTCACCCCATGCATGTTCACTCATAATCCAAGGGTACTCGATCTCTCTCATCCATTCATTCAATACCCACTTATGGAGATTCGTGAAAAAGTTTCGGAGACGTTATAACTCATGTTCTTTCTCATACTGACACAAGCTTAGTATAAAGAAGTTGTTTATTTGCATTATTTTATTATTAATGGATGGGTCGAATCTTCCCAAACCTGTATTAGATAATACACTTAGATTTATATTCCTTCGCTCTAAAGTCTAAACCATTCGCACAGCCAAAGCAGCATATAAGGAAGAACCTTTCTTAATCCCTCTCTGCCTCCCTGTTCCTTTCCCTTTTTCTCCGACCTTCCCGTTCTTCCTCTGCCTTCTTCTTCCCCAGCCCCATTACTAACACTCTCCTAAACCCTCCACAGCGAAAGCAATAGGTGAAGGACAGATTCATTACCTCCAACTGTTTACCAATTCCTCTTCCCTTTTCTTCGTCCTTCCTGTTTCCTCCGCTGTCTCTTTCTTTCCTCCTACCTCTTTCAGATGCCTTCCCTGCCTCGCTCTTTTCTACCCGCCTCTAATAACTTCCCTCTCCGATCCCTCCACAGTTAGCCTATGTGATGGGCTTAATCCATCTTGCCTGCTCAACCCGGTAACATGCTTCCCGGCCTTTCCGATACTCAAAGGAAACCTAAACCTTGACGTGGTGAACGCCTTAACGACTCTTTTTTCCTGACTGCGCCAAAGACTTGGGATTGGAGATCAACGTGGATGTTCTCGGTAAAATTACCGGTAATGTCACTGCTTTATGCTGATTATCATAATGTCACTCCGTTTATTTTCATAATGCCACTCTGATTTACACTGCTTTTAATAATGTCATTCTCTTTTACGCTGATTTTCATATTGTCACTCATTTCATGCTGATTTTCATAGTCACTCTTTTTATGTTGATTTTCATGCTGTTTTACTCAGGTTCTCATACCACAGCTTTATGTTATGTGATTACTCTGCCTCCCATATCCTTACTTTATGTTAAGTGATTCTGTTTTACTCTGGCTCTCATACCCTAACTTTATGTTATGTAATTGTTTTATTCTGGCTCTCATTCCCTAGCTTTGTTATATGATTGTTTTACTATGGCTATCATACCCTGGCCGTACGCTGTGTGATTCTGTTTTACTCTGGTTCTCATATTTTTTTGTTGTGCGATTGTGTTTTAATCTGGCTCCCATATCATAGCTTTATTTTATGTGATTCTGTTTTACCCTGGGTCTCATACCATAGCTTTATTTTATGTTATTCTGTTTTACTCTGGCTCGAATACTATAGCTTTATTATTTTGGTGGCGGTACTATGACTTTATTCTACTCTCACCACATGTTACTCATTCCAGTTTGGTGGTGCCGGAAAGCAGGAGAAAGCAACCTGTCACTCTCATTCTGTTTCTCAGCTGTCGTACTTAATGATCTACGTAAAGCAGTCTTGATAATATTCACACTTATGCTCTTCCGACTCACGGTTTACCCCAGCTGCTTCACGTCTTGCCCATATAGATTACTGGCAGAGTCGTTCTCCCCTCAGCCACTTCATTCCAATTTGCTAAATTCCATACACGCTTCTCACACTCCTGGATGGTCACACCTCTATAGTTGAAAATTTGTTCCAACACGATCCTTCCACCATCTTCTAGACCTCCTCATTTCCGTCCCTCACTCCAGATCATTAGCCTTTCACAATCTCCCACCACCCATAACATACCCTGATTTGCCCTTTCCATTGCACTACGCCTATCCTCACACGTTCCTGGTCTTTCACGCTCTTTCAATGTCCTATCTCACTGTGCTACGGCATCTAACTCCACATACAAACCTGGAGCACTTAATCACCAGACCTTCCACCCTTTTTCGGTCCCTAACATTCAAAGATCGTTCCTTGCACCCAAACAGGACTGTCTGGATCACATTGCTTTCCTACCCTGACCCCTTCTCCCACATGCTTCACAGTACCCTAATATGCCTCTTCTCCTATCCTACAAATTTTTTCAGTCCCCTTAGTTCCACCTGCTTCCTTGGCCACCTTTAAATCCCTGAAATACTTCATTTACTCCAGTTCTTTCCAGATCAAGCATACATAGCGTTCTTCTCCAACTGTCTATTTCACCTACTCGCCTCGGCTTTTCTTGTATTCACTAAATTTCTTCCATTTAATAAGAAAATTTTTCTTTTTTCGGTTTATTCTGGCAAACTGGATTCAAGTCATTCAGTGTGGTGAATCTGTTTAATCATGTGACTAATATGTTTTTCTTGTGGTATGGCGAATTTGTTAATCTTCTGGCTCATTTGTTTTTATTTGTTGGATTCAGAGTTAAGATAATCATAAGACGGTTACGATGACAATGACGAAGATATTACACTGATTCCTTAAATATTAGTGTGAAAGATATGTTCTCTCACAGTCACACCCCCCTTAATATTTCCCCCTCACTCCTCATCTGTCTTGATCTACCCGTAATGCTTCCTCTGCACTACCTTGCTTTACCCTGCTTTTCCGTACATATCCTGCCCTGCCTTCCTCTACATTACTGTGCCCTCTCCTCCCCTATATTACCCCGGCCTGCGTTCCTCTGAATTACTCTGCCCTGCCTTCCTATACATTACCCTGCCCTGTCCTTCTCTACATTACCCTGGCCTGCCTTCATATACATCACCCTGCCCTGCCTTCGTAGACATCACCCTGCCCTGCCTTCATATACATCACCCTGCCCTGCCTTCATATACATCACCCTGCCCTTCCTTACGTAACATTACCCTGCCCTGCCTTCCTATACATTACCCTGCCCTGCCTTCCTATACATTACCCTGCCCTGCCTTTCTATACATTACCCTGCCTTGCCTTCAATACATTGCCCTGCCCTGATGGTAGTGACCATCAACTCAGCATTGCAAAAATAAGATTTAAACTTAAAAATCAGAAGAAGGAAAAATCTGGTGTTGGTAGATACGATATTGTTAAGCTTAGAAGGGAAGGAGAAGAAAAGGAGGAATTCAGATTAGAATGCAGAAATAGGTTTTTGGTGTTGGAAACGTTGGAAGAGGGGGAGAGAAGTGTAGATGAGATGTGGGAGGATGTTAACAAAGTTTTGCATGAGACTGCTGAATGTACGATTGGAAGGAGACATAGATTCAGGAGAAAGAAATGGATATCAGAGGAAACGTGGGATATGATAAAAAAGGGAGGTGAGGCTAAATTGAGGAGTGAGATGCAATGCGTTGATGAACGAGAGATTGAATTAGCAAGAGCTGCGTACTGGAGTTTGAATTCAGAAGTAAGAAGGTTAGCTTGGAGAGATAAAAGAAGATGTGTGGATGAAAAGGTTGCAGAGACTGAAATCTTAATAAACAAAAATGGTGGACAGAGTCAAAGAATAGCATATGAATCGATTAGAGAACTGAGTGGTAATGCAGGTAAACGCAAGGAAATACCAGTTAGAGACAGGGAAGGAAATTTATTGACCAAAGATGGAGATATTAAAAATAGATGGAAATAGCATTTTGAGACAGTTCTTAATAGACCAATACCACCAGAAGAGGATATACCGTCTGCTCAGGAAGATTTAAATATAGAAACAGGAGAGTTGAGGCTTGCAGAAGTGGAGAAAGCAGTAAAACAGTTAAAGAATAATAAGGCACCAGGGGAGGATGGTTTATTTCCGGAAATGTTTAAAGTGGAGGGGGATAGATTAATAATGATCTTGACCAAGCTATTCAATAAGATATGGGTGACGGGGTTACTACCATCAGTTTGGAAGAATGGTGTAATTGTTAAAGTTCCGAAGAAGGGAGACCTGAGTGAATGTGGTAATTGGAGGGGAATCTCTTTGTCACCGATAGCTTTGAAAGTTTTCAGTAGAGTGTTGTTAAATAGGTTGGAACCGGTGGTTGAGGGTATTCTGAGGGATGAACAGGCTGGTTTTAGAAAGGGACGTGGTTGCAATGATCAGATCTTTATAGTTAGGCATCTGATGCAGCAAGTTAATGAAATGAGAGTACCGTTAAGTCTTTGTTTTGTTGATTTTGAAAAGGCTTTTGATAGTGTTTCGAGAGAGACTATGGGGAAGATCATGAGACATTATGGAATACCAGAGGAGTTTGTGAGGGTCATTATGAACATGCATGAGGACACATTTTGTAAAGTGATGGTTGATGGTTGTCTGAGTGATTCGTTTGAAGTCAAGTCCAGAGTAATTCAAGGTGGTGTTCTATCGCCTTTACTATTTATATTGGTCATTGATTACATTATGAAACGCGTTGGAACAGAAACCGGTGCAGGTATACTTTGGGGAGAGAACAGGAAACTTTTGGATTTAGATTATGCAGATGATATAGTTTTGATTTGTGATGGGCCAGAAGAGATGCAGAGAGTGTTGGACTGTTTGGTGAGTGAAGGTCGCAAGGTGGGTTTGGTTATTAATTGTGGAAAAACTGAAATAATCAATATGAATATGAAAAATGCGCAGGAATGTGTAATTGGAGGTATGGTTGTAAAGCAAGTTGATAGGTTTAAATATTTAGGTACTTATTTAGCCAAGGATGGTTCTTTGAACTTTGAATTCGAGGAAAGGTTAAAGAAGGCTAATCAGGCAATGGGAATGCTTAAAAATATTTGGAATAATAACAATTTTTCTGTGCATACAAAAATCAAACTTTATAAGGTAATGGTTAGGAGTATCTTAATTTATGGACACGAGTCTTGGTACAGCACAGTGACTATGGAAAATAAATTCTTGGTGTTTGAAAACAAAGCACTTAGAAGAATATTAGGAGTTAAGTGGTGGGAAAGGATACCAAATAGTAGAATTAGAGAAATAACGGGAGTGCAGCCGGTCGATGAATATGTTAGGTTCTCACGATGGAAGTGGCTAGGACATGTGTATAGGAGACAGGGAATAGTACGAGGTACACCAGGGTGGGTGGCACTTGGTAGGAGAGGTAGAGGAAGGCCAAAAGAGACGTGGGTGAGGACAATGAGACGGGAAGCTGGAGATGAGTGGTGGGGAGATCTTGAGGAGTTAGCACAAGATAGGATGTGGTGGTGTGAGTTCATCGAGGCCCTATGCATCCCCGAGGGTGCTACAGGAAATGATTGATTGATTGATTGATTGCCCTGCCTTCCTATATATTACCCTGCCCTGCCTTTCTATACATTACCCTGCCCTGCATTCCTCTATATTATCCCGCCCTGCCTTCCTATATATTACCCTGGCCTGTCCTCCTTTACATTTACCCTGGCCTTCCTTCCTCTAAATTACCCTGCCCTGCCTTCGTAGACATCACCCTGCCCTTCCTTACTTAACCCGTCACGTCCCGAGGTTTTCCGCACCTCCGACATCCCCCAGTCCCGAGGTATTTTCGATTTTTTTTTTTTTGGCTAAAACCTTCGCTTTTGGTGAGAAACATCGAAAATTCATAGAGAAATCGCTCACCTGAGGTTTAAAGTGCCCAATCCAGGTAGGAGTTCCTCCTTACCTGAGTGGGTTTTCTAACATGCTGGCACCAAAGAAAACGAGTTCTATGGGAGGGTAACTATTTTATCCACTCATAAACGGTATTTATTTATTTACTTGGTACGAATGTATATGTAGTATGACAGTATATTGGTTTTCAAGCAGTAATAAAGGCATTATAAGCATTGTTTCACTCACTAACTAATCACCATACCTGACCTATTTTTGCCACACTACCTGATCATTATTTCTGGCTGTTTCTTCTTCTAATGCTATGTAAACATTGTCCTCCACATTGTCATCGATTGGGGAATCACTCTGGCCCTGAATAACTTTACTAGCCAGGTCACTGGTAACAGGTCCTTTTCCAAGACAATGGCGTGAGGGGGGGAGGGGGGAGGTTATGCAGTGTAAGGCATTGTCCCTGCTTGGTATCTTGTACAGGAATAGAGGAAGGTGTCCCGTGTATACATACGAAAAATCACGTGCGAAAATTGAAAATTGTGCAAATTAGGTACCTTGCAATTGCACGACGTACTGGTACGTCGCCGGGACTGGCAAATGCAAATCGTGGTGACGTACCCATACGTCGTCGGGACGGGGCGGGTTAACATTACCCTGCCCTGCCTTCCTATACATTACTCTGAACTGCAATCCTCTTCATAACCCTGCCCTGTCCTGCTCTGCCCTGCGTCCTTTTAAACATCAGGCAGCTTCTCTAATCACTTGATCTAATCAACCCTCTCCCCTTCCTCTACCACAGTCGACACAACATGTCCGCTACTCTTGAAAGTGTTGGCCGAAGCCTTCGTCGGTGCAGACATCAATTTAGAACTCCCTAAGCTCCTCACCTGTATAGAGGATAAGTTTAGCAATGTGAGTACGATAGACAGATACTTAGAAATTGATGGGTAGATATGAGAGAGAGAGAGAGAGAGAGAGAGAGAGAGAGAAAATTACCTGGTAGTTTGTATGTCATAGTAAAAAAAAAAAAATAGTCTTTAGATATAAAGCTTACTTTCACGATCATTATCACTCTTTTGTTGAAATTATACTATAGGCGTTACACTGCACTTGTCCTAAACTAAAAAAAACACAATAACCTCTATAACTTATCTCTGACTTGAACAAAACATCGCTAACCCCTAAAACTTCTCTCTCTCTCTCTCTCTAACCTGAAAAAAAAAAAAAGATCCATAAACCATATAACCTCTCACGCTCTCTCTCACCCGAAAAGATCCATAACCCCAGCAACTTACTTCTCTCTCTCTAACCTGAAAAAAGATCAATAACCCCGATAACTATCTCACTCTCTCTCCCCCACAACTGGATGCCTACGAGAAATGCTTGGAGACTGGAATTCTTCCTGTTCCTGGTCTTCCTATTACGCTTCCTTTTTGAACACATGGAACCCGCTGAACCGACCTGAACCCACGTGAACCGGGACGAGGACCTATCTCCATTCTGTATGTGTGTGTGTGTGTGTGTGTGTGTGTGTGTGTGTGTGTGTGTGTGTGTGTGTGTGTGTGTGTGTGTGTGCGCGTGTGTGTGTGTGTGTGTGTGTGTGTGCGCGAGCGAGTGTGTATGTGAATAAATCTAAAGCAGCATATCTGACTAATACACAGATCATATATCTTTTTTACCCAGTTCTGAATAATAGTAATTTAAGTGATAAAAAGTATTATATAAATTCATTTCCACTGTAACTATAAGGAACGGTAATGTATAAATATATTCAATTTTCTTTCCAACATAACCATTAATGGTAGTTCTTCAAGGAAACACTGCTTTGTCTTGGTGCTGAAGTCTGTGCATTCCAGTCATGAAAGGAACTATACTAATCAGGTGCAACCACACTGGGAAGTTTCTTTACAAGGGATCAGATGAAAAGTGTTCCCCTAATACTAAGTGCCTGAACTGGACATACGAGGCACCAACTCAAATCTTTTTCTAGCAGTTTGCCACCTTCCAGTCTACCAGGTTCTTTTCACTGGATAGGGAAGGAGTTGAGAGACGTTCGTATAACCGGTTAGCGAAGTTGCCCGGCTATATCGATGCCACCACGTGAAGGGGTCCATCACCAGCACCAGCCTCTTTCTAAACCACAAAGACGAGTTCCGGCAAACCATGGTCCTTAATCTTCAGCAGCGATGGAGCAGATGACTTTGGCGTAGTTAGCGCTGATTCGGAGCAAGAGGTGTCAGCAATATATGAATTTTTTACAATCTAGGAGCCTATGCAAACGAAATGGGATGAGCAGTCGGCATGAAGAGTTCGGTCGTCTCTCCTGTTTTTCTCTCCATGGACTTTG